>NC_084611.1:40570317-40670317 GCF_033978795.1 Nerophis ophidion
CAGTGGCAAAACCTAGAAAAGGGAATCGTAACTGGATGCACAATCTCCCCCATCCTCTTTATCATGGGTATGAACCTCCTCATAACAGCTGCTGGGAAAGAAGCCAGAGGACCAGCAATGGAATCAGGCATTCAACAACCCCCAATAAGAGGTTACATGGACGATCTCACCGTGACGACCACAACCCATGTGGAGGCGAGACGGTTGCTAACAGTTCTGGACCACATGGCAACATGGTCCAGAATGAAGTTCAAGCCCAAAAAATCAAGGAGCATGGTGATCCGGAAAGGTAAATTGACAAAGAGGTTCAAGCTGCAAGTGCAAGGAGAAGTGATTCCATCGATTGAGGAGAACCCTATAAAGTGCCTCGGAAAGTGGTTTGACAGCTCACTTACTGACAGGAACAACATCACCAGTACAGAGAAGCAGACAGAGGAGTGGCTGAGGAAGATTGGAAAATCAGGACTCCCTGGTAAATTTAAAATATGGCTCTACCAACATGGACTGTTACAAAGACTCATGTGGCTGTTGACAGTGTATGACATCCCTATGACACGCGTAGAAGGAGTGGAAAGAAAGATCAACAAGAAGCTCAGAAAATGGCTGGGAATCCCTCCAAGCTTCACATCAGTAGGCCTCTACATAAGATCAGGACAGCTCCAGCTTCCCTTGTCATCCGTGGTGGAGGAATTCAAGGTAGCAAAGTGCAGAGTATTAATGACATACAGAGACACCCAAGACGAACAAGTCAGACACGCAGGCGTCACTACAAGATCAGGACGCAAGTGGGCAGCTGACACAACTGTTGCACAAGCTGAGAGCATATTGAGGCTACGTGACATCATAGGGATGCCATGCACAGGGAGACAGGGTCTTGGAACTTCCCATGTCCAACAATGGAGTAAGGCAGAACCCAGGGAAAGAAGAGCTGGTCCAGGAGGAAGTACGAAACCTGGAAGAGGAAGGTCGGATATCAAGAGCAATGGAACTAGCATCCCAGGGAGCCTGGACCAAATGGGACCTCCCTAACAGAAAGATCACAAGGGCAGATCTGTGGAAGCTGGAACCATTCCGCATCTCTTTCTTGCTGAGATCACTCCCGACTCAAACAAATTTGTACAGATGGGGCATGAGAGGGGATCCACTATGCAAGCTTTGCGGGCAGAAGGGCACCATGGCACACATTCTGTCAGGGTGTAAAACAGCACTCACCCAAGGGAGATACAGATGGCATCATGACACGGTGCTCATGACACTGGCTAACACCCTGGAGCAGCAGAGATGCAAGAAACAGCAACCACAAGGGAAAACAAAATCCATCCAGTTTGTGAGGGAGGGAGAAAAGCCACCAACCACAGCAACAGCAAGGAAGAGCCTACTGCAAATGGCACGGTCTTGGGATATGAAGGTAGACCTGGGAGGAAGGCTGCAGTTCCCCCAGGTTGTACAAACAACCCTGAGACCGGATGTAGTGCTGTGGTCTGAAGAGGCAAAGAAGATCATTCTCATTGAACTCCCAGTCCCATGGGAAGAAGGTTGCGACCAAGCCTTTGAAAGGAAAAGTGCTAAATACCAGGACCTTTTAAATGACTGCAGGGGGAAAGGATGGCAGGCATGGCTGTTCCCGGTCGAGGTCGGCTGCAGAGGATTCCCTGCCCAGTCGGTATGGAGAATGCTCACAGCTTTGGGAATAACAGGGAAGGAGAGAAAGGCAGCAGCTCGCAGGATGGGGGAGGCAGCGGAGAGAGCCTCTTGCTGGTTATGGAGCAGGAGAGATGAGATGAGCTGGAAGCCAGGAGGAGGAGATAGGCAGTGACTTGGCCACCACTGCCCGCCCACCAGCGGTAGGGTGTTACGGTTCAGGGTCGAAACACCCAATGACCGCTGGACACCGTCTGAAGATATCAAGTTCTCCTGGCCAAGGCTCCATTCACCTAAGGTGAATGAAGAAGAAAGCATCTCCGGATGTAATGCAATCATTATATATATATATATATATATATATATATATATATATATATATATATATATATATATATATATATATATATATATATATATATATATATGTATATATATATATTATAATTAGCTTTAGATTGTTCCCTGTCTTTCAGAGCTTAGCAGAAATGACGTTTTGGGGGGATTTTTATATATTTTATTAAAATTAAATATTTCTGTATATATATATATATATATATATATATATATATATATATATATATATATATATATATATATATATATATATATATATATATATATACATATATACAGAAATATTAAATGTTAATATTAAATAAATAAATTAAAATATATATATATCCATCCATCCATCCATCCATTTTTCAAATTAACTGTGTCGGTTTTAAAAGTGCTCCCCCACTGGTCAACATATGAAATAACAAGTGGGGGGAGTATGGCCAGAGACAGGAGGAGACCCAACAAAGCAACTAAGGGAGCTGACTCCACCCTCGGCCGCCCACTATATATATATATATATATATATATATATATATATATATATATATACACATATATACCTATATAACCATATATATATATATATATATATATATATATATATATATATATATATATATATATATATATATATATATATATATAACCACTAAACAGCAATACCATAACAATGCAATTCAATTCCAAAATCAAACCTGACCCAGCAACACTCAGAATTGCAATAAACAGAGCAATTGAGAGGAGACAAACACGACACAGAACAAACCAAAAGTAATGAAACAAAAATTAATATTATCAACAACAGTATCAATATTAGTTATAATTTCAGCAAAGCAGTGATTAAAAAGCCCTTATTGACATTATCATTAGACATTTATAAAAAAAAAAAAAAAAAAAAGAACAATAGTGTCACAGTGGCTTACACTTGCATCGCATCTCAAGCACGACAACACACTGTGTCCAATGTTTTCACAAAGATAAAATAAGTCATATTTTTGGTTCTTTTAATAGTTAAAACAAATTTACATTATTGCAATCACTTGATAAAACATTGTCCTTTACAATTATAAAAGCTTTTTTTCTTAAAATCTGCTACCCTGCTTGTATGTCAGCAGACTGGGGTAGATTTAATTTCATTTCATTTCATTTTTATTTATCTCATTCATTGATGTGCATTTAGAACGATAAATAATTATGTCACAATTATACAATTTAAATTCACACAATTCCTTAGAAGGAGCAGGATGAAGAAAATCTTATAATTTAAGCCGACACATATATCCAAATGTAATGAAACAATCAAAAACAAAAAACACAAGTGAAACACTTCATAAAAGACAAACCAAACCAAGAAAATAATAGTAATAATATAATATACACCTCACGGAATGATACAGAGCAAATACAAAACCAGACAAAAAATAAGTAAAATAATAAATAAAAAACTAAATGTAAACACTTATGGCTGTCCATATGATCTTATTGTTCTATATTTATATATTTTTTTCAATTGGAATATATTTTTACAGTTTTTTATCTCGTTGTAAAGAGAATTCCACAATTTTACCCCCACCACTGATGTACACATTTGTTTTAAAGTTGTCCTTGAATATTGTTGTTTGAAATGACCTTTTCTTCTATGCTCTGTATTCTCAGAAGTGATGACAAACATTTTTTGTAAATTTGCGGTAATGTTTTACTTCTAGCCATAAACATGACACACAATGTCTGTAGCTTTACTAGCTCCTGTAGTTTCAATAGTCCAGAGTTAATAAATAAAATGTTATTGTGTTCTAAGTAATTTACTTTATGAATAATCCTTATAGCTCTTTTCTGTAATTGATACAATGCCTTTATGTTACTCTTATAAGTGTTCCCCCACACTTCCACACAGTAGCTGATATATGGCAATATAAGTGCACAATACAATATGCGCATTGCCCTATAATCTAACATATATTTTACCTTGTTTAATATAAAAATACTCTTAGACATCTTTTTTTGTACATGTGCAATATGAGATTTCCATGTCAGACCGTCATCCAGTATCACTCCTAAAAATCTAAGTTCAGAAACCCTTTCAATATCAATTCCATGTATTGACAGTTTGATGGTGTCCTCTCTTTTCCTCTTACCAAAAATCATAAACTTTGTTTTTTTTACATTTAATGATAATTTGTTGACATCAAACCATCTCTTAAGTTTAATCATTTCCTGTTCAATAAGTATTGATAACGCTTTTAAGTCATGTACCGAACTATAAAAGTTGGTGTCGTCCGCAAATAAAACAAATTTCAATAACTTTGATACCTCACATATATCGTTAATATACAAAATAAACAATGTAGGTCCCAAAACCGAACCTTGTGGAATTCCACATTCAATCCTCATTTGTTCAGATGTATTACCCAAAAAATCCACAAACTCTTGTCTATTATCTAAATAACTTCTTAGCCATTCTAAAACTACTCCTCTCACACCAAGTGAATGCAACTTGGACAATAATATGGAATGATCTATGGTGTCAAATGCTTTTTTAAGATCGATAAACACACCGATAGTGTATTTCCTATTATCAGTTTCTGTTGCTATATCGTCCATTATATTCATTACAGCTGAAGCAGTGGATCTATTAGTTCGGAATCCATACTGGCTCTCACTCAACAGCATGTTCTTCTCAATAAAACTGTCTAATTTTTCTACAAATATTTTTTCAAGTATTTTAGAAAATTGTGACAGCAGTGACACTGGTCTGTAATTAGTAAATATATGTTTATCTCCCGTTTTATAGAGTGGAATTACTTTTGCTACCTTCATTCTATTTGGAAAAGTCCCTGTTTGAAAAGAGAGATTAAAAACATAACATAGAGGTTTGATGATAAGGTCAACAGTCTTTTTTACAATTATCATGTCAATACCATGACTGTCTGTTGATGCCTTATTTTTCAGTTTTGTTACAACCGATAGAATTTCATTTTCACTAACATCTCCTAAAAGCATGGACTGTAGCACTTTGCTTCCCCCTCTCCATCCACTCTGTATATCTTTATGCTCTTCAATACTCTCTGCCAATTTGGCTCCAACATTCACAAAAAAAGAATTGAATCCATTTGCTACTTCTTTCATATTTGTTATCATCTTATTATCCTCATTGATAAAATAGCTTGGTGGGTTTGTAGGCCCCGATGTTTTACCTATTACCTTGTTCAGAATATTCCAGGTTCCTTTAATATTGTTTTTGTTTTTTTCTAGTAAGTTATTGTAATAGTCTTTTTTAGCTTGTCTCATTATTGTTATCAATTTGTTTTTGTAAACCTTATATTTCGTTTCAGCATCCTTTGTTCTTACTTTTATAAAGTCTCTATAAAGTTTGTTTTTCTTTTTACAAGCATTCTGTAGTCCCTTTATAATCCAAGGCTTTTTATTGTAGCTGTCTCTTTGTTTCCATACATTCGGACAATGCATTTCATACAATGATAAATAAATACTAAGAAAAGCCTCATATGCAGCATTTGCCTCTCCCACATACACCTCATTCCAGTCTGCTTCAAATAAGTTCTTCCTAAATTTATTTATTGCCTCTTCAGTCCTTTTCCTTGTATACCTATGGGTTTTCTCCTCCCTCTTTCTATTCATTTGACAGTCATAAGTAAGAAACACAGGTAAGTGGTCACTTATATCATTAATTATTAATCCACTTTTTATATTATTTTCTATGTCATTTATAAAGATGTGATCAATTAATGTTGCACAATTTGTCGATATTCTACTGGGTTTGGTGATCAATGGATAAAGCCCTCTACTATATACCACATCCAAGAAGTCTCTTGTTGATTTATTTCTGGGTGAGCTTAGCAGGTCTATGTTATAGTCGCCACACATGACGAATGTTTTCTTTTCCTTTACCTTACACAGTAATTCTTCCAGACTATCATTAAATGCTTCTACCTTAGACCCAGGTGTCCTATATAAACACGTAACAATAACATTTCTCTTCTTTTCTATGTCTACCTCCACAGTTACACATTCAAATAAATCATCGATTACCGTTGTCATACATTCGACAGGTTTACATTTCAAGTCGCAGTCAACAAACAGGGCCACACCTCCTCCCTTCTTGTTTTTTCTACTACTGTGATACAACTTATACGCGTCAATGGAGAAGGTAATACCTCTGTCTTTATCGATCCATGTTTCAGAAAGTGCTATTATTTTGATTTTGCTGTTTAAAGTCTTCAAGTATTCGTCAATCTTTGAGAAATTTGCATATAAGCTTCTGCAGCTAAAATGTATTAAAGAAAATGTATTATCTAAGCTAACATTGTCATTAAATTGTTCCTCGGTGTAGTAGTCACAAGTAGCATTGATTGAGTTGAACAGATAGTTGAACAGACTGGTGATGATGGGTCAACATCATATTCAAAGTCATGTAATTTATAGTCCACGTATTCAGCTCTTGAAGACGCTTGATTCTCAGTTGTCTCACCTTCTTGTAGCGAAGCCTTCCCCATCTCCAGCCAAGGATGAGTCATGTCAGTCATACGCCTAGCAGGTCTCATCTATATTGATCCAAGTCACGGAGCTCTCGAATCGTGACAACTTTGGCTTCTTCATATGGTCCATTTAGCCGAATCATGATTTTACAGTTTCGTGTCCATGTTGCTTGTATCTTGTTTTCTTTTCTGAGGATGCGTGCTTGTCTTGCAATGTCGGCGTTCTTCTTTGTTAGATGTTCATTGATGTAAACTCCAGTTCTTTTCAGCTTCCTTCCCTGCCGTAGTAACTTCGTCTTATGTTTTCGATTCACAAACCGGATCACAATGGCTGGGTTGGTTCTGCTGTCCTTCCTGGGGATAGTATGGCACGCCGAAATGCTGCCACTTTGAAGAGATATGTTCTTACTTATAAAAAAGTTAATTACTTGCCGTTCAAGTGTCTCAAGTACATCTGCCGGGGCTTCGGCGTCCTTGTCAGCGTCCCTGCTGCGAGTCCCGGCCACTCTTGCATACGTGCGATGTTTGGTTTCCAGTCCGCTTATAATCAAATCGTCCATTCTGGTGTATTGTTCAAGTTCGTCAATTCTTGCTTCTAGGTCGACAATTTTCTTGTCTTTCTCCTTGATGATGTTTTTTTAGCATTTTGATTTTGGTCAACAACTCCATTAGTGTGTCTTGCTGCTTGGCCACTGTCCTTACATCTTCCGACAGGGAGTTGATAGATGTTCTAATCTCCTCCAAGTCTTCCTCGAGTTTCTTGTGTTTTGCAGTCATTTTCTTGAATCACGCCGGCTTCTTTACTCACAGTAGGTAAACAAGTCACTCTTCGTGTGCGGAACCAACGGCGATGATCTGATGGGAAGCTTCCCGGACGATGCCGCGCGGCTTGGGAACGCTCATGGCTGCGGATCTAACTTCGTTCTTGTTCCAGCGGTGCGTCTTGCGTGGATCTTCTCTTTTGACTTGATCTCTGCTTGGCGATGTGTTGTTGATCGCTGTCTCGTTTCAGCCTCTCTCTCACTTCTGTGGCCTGCAATCACCTCCACCAATTTAGCAGTGAATTGAGGGAATCGTGTATCACCGTGGACATGAGCGGAGAGCTTGCGTCGTTCCTCCTGCACCTGTCAAAGAGGCAGCTGCGGACTCTCTTGCCTCCTCCCACCGACCGTCAGAGGCTGAAAATGAAGTAAAAATCACATAAACTTATTTTCTGTGACTCCTTGCACCGCTTTGCTTCCTCAGCATCGCAAACTGTCAAACTACAGGAAACAGATCCTGCTGAAATCCTATGTATTGAATGAATACAGAATTGTTTTGAATCGGAAAAATATCGTTTTTGAATCGAATCGAAAAAATCGATATATTATTGAATCGTGACCCCAAGGATCGATATTGAATCGAATCGTGGGACACCCAAAGATTCACAGCCCTAATATATATATATATATATATATATATATATATATATATATATATATATATATATACATAGAGAGAGAGAGAGAGAGAGAGAGAGAGAGAGAGAGAGAGAGAGAGAGAGAGAGTAATAACTTGAAGTAAATAATAGTATTGCAATATTTTTTTGTAATCTTATTTAATGTAAAATTCTTACTTTTTAATGCACAATGGTGACATTTGTCACATAAAATTCTTACTTTGCATTTGTTGTGTTCTTCTTGTAAAATAGTGATTTTTAAAAAATAAATTTTTGACTTTTGTTATAATTTTGCCAAGTAAAATTATGATTATTATTATAATCCTGCCATCCTTTTAAAGTTTTCTTATTAAATTGTCACTTTCGTCGAGTAAAATTACGACTCCTTTCATAAAATCGCCAAATTTTTAAGCTTTTCTTGTAAAATTGCGATTTTTGAGTAAAATTCCAACTTTAATTATAACGTTGCACAAATGTTCAGTTTTTTTTTGTAAAATTTTGACTTGTGTTGAGTACAATTGCGACTAATTTTAGTACTAGAGGTAGGCATTTTTCGGAGGTCTCAAGCAGGTAACAAATACAAGAGTGTGTGTGTGTGTGTGTGTGTGTGTGTGTGTGTGTGTGTGTGTGTGTGTGTGTGTGTGTGTGTGTGTGTGTGTGTGTGTGTGTGGTGTGGGTGTGTGTGTGTGTGTCCATTCTGCACTCAAAAATGTTAATGGACTTCTTGTGCCTGAAGAAGAAGTTGCAGGGAGGATGAGGAGTTATCCCCCCCACTCCAGTCCCCCATCAGAACATTTGAAAATGGCTTTCATATGAGCTCATTCAAATGCATCACGGCCAACGAGGTACTTTGTTCCGCCGCCAGACATCACTAATCGCTACACTCCACGAGAGGAAGGATCAATGTGGCGCCTGAATGTAGCTTCTCTTGCAGACGCTTTCAGACTTTGTGGATATTTTGCCATGCTTAGGTTTGAATGATATCAGAATTATTAGCAGAGGTGGGTGGAGGAGCCGACAGTTGCACTTAAGTAAGAGTAATATGAGTCAAGCAAAAGTCAAAAGTTGTCATCCAAATTTTTTCTGGAGTAAAAGTAAGAAAGTGTTCAGTTAAAATTAAGTATTGAAGTACTGAGTAACTGGTAAATAACGTTGGTCTAATTTGTGGCTAATTTTCTGTTTGCTGATGTGGGGGGGTGTGTGGCCAACAAAGCAACCAAGAGAGCCGACTCCACCTTCGGTCGCCCACTAACTCTCAGCCAGTGTCCAGTCCCATATACACTGTGGTGGCCTCTGCAGTGTTCCAAGCCATCGTCTACTGGAGTTGGGGGAGCATGGCCAGAGACAGGAGCAGACCCAACAAAGCAACCAAGAGAGCCGACTCCACCTTCGGTCGCCCACTAACTCTCGGCCAGTGTCCTGTCCCATATACACTGTGGTGGCCTCTGCGGTGTTCCACGCCATCATCTGCTGGGGTGGGGGGAGCATGGCCAGAGACAGGAGGAGACCCAACAAACCAACCAAGGGAGCAGACTCCACCCTTGGCCGCTCACTAACTCTTGGCCCAATTGCGACTAATTTTAGTACTAGAGGTAGGCATTTTTCGGAGGTCTCAAGCAGGTCCCATAAACACTATGGTGGTCTCTGCGGTGTTCCATGCCATCGTCTGCTGGGGTGGGGGGAGCATGGCCAGAGACAGGAGCGGACCCAACAAAACAACCAAGAGAGCCGACTCCACTCTCGGTCGCCCACTAACTCTCGGCCAGTGTCCAGTCCCATATACACTGTGGTGGCCCCTGCGGTGTTCCACGCCATCGTCTGCTGGAGTTGGGGGAGCATGGCCAGAGACAGGAGGAGACCCAACAAACCAACCAAGGGAGCAGACTCCACCCTTGGCCGCTCACTAACTCTTGGCCCAATTGCGACTAATTTTAGTACTTGAGGTAGGCATTTTTCGGAGGTCTCAAGCAGGTCCCATAAACACTATGGTGGTCTCTGCGGTGTTCCACGCCATCATCTACTGGGGTTGGGATAGCATGGCCAGAGACAGGAGCAGACCCAACAAAGCAACCAAGAGAGCCGACTCCACCTTCGGTCGCCCACTAACTCTCGGGCAGTGTCCAGTCCCATATACAATGTGGTGGCCCCTGCAGTGTTCGACGCCATTATCTGCTGGGGTGGGGGGAGCATGGCCAGAGAAAGGAGCAGAACCAACAAAGCAACCATGAGAGCCAACGCCACCCTCTGTCGTCCACTACCTCTCGGCCACTGTCCAGTCCCATGTACACTGTGGTGGCATCTGCGGTGTTCCACGCCATCGTCTGCTGGGGTGGGGGGAGCATCGCCAGAGACAAGAGTAGACCCAACAAAGCAACCAAGAGAGCCGGCACCAACCTCGCCCGCCCACTATCTCTCGGCCAGTGTCCAGTCCCATGTACACTGTGGTGGCTTTTGCAGTGTTCCACGCCATCGTCTATAGGGGTTGGGGGGAGCATGGCCAGAAACAGAAGCAGACCCAACAAAGCAACCAAGAGAGCCGACTCCACCCTCGCTCACCCCCTAACTCTCGGGCAGTGTCCAGTCCCATATACACTGTGGTGACCCCTGCAGTGTTCCACGCCATTATCTGCTTGGGTGGGGGGAGGATGGCCAGAGACAGGAGCAGAATCAACAAAGCACCCAAAAGGGCCGACTCCACTCTCGGTCGCTCACTAACTCTCGGACAGTGTTCAATCCCATATACACTGTGGTGGCCTCTGCGGTGTTCCACGCCATCATCTACTGGGGTTGGGGGACCATGGCCAGAGACAGGAGCAGACCCAACAAAGCAACCAAGAAAGCCAGCACCACCGTCGCCCGCCCACTATCTCTCGGCCAGTGTCCAGTCCCATATACACTGCGGTGGCCTTTGCGGTGTTCCACGCAACCAAGAGAGCCTACTCCACCCTCGCTTGCCCACTAACTCTCGGCCAGTGTCCAGTCCCATATACACTCTGGTGGCCTCTGCGGTGGTCCACGCCATCGTCTGCTTGGCAATTTTCCCTCCAATGTTTCATATGTGTGAGCAAACGCCAAAACTCCTTGAGCATTCAGTGACGCACATGTGAGCGACGGCAGACGTGCACACTGTGATGCGCTTATCTTTTTATTCGATTTTATGTGCGGCCTAGATTTGCCGTGCACAGAGGACGCATAAACAGAGGGCAATTGCACAGGCGCGTACCTTAGAGGGAACGTTGCTCCTGGGGTTGGGGGAGTATGGCCCAAAAAAGCAACCACTCTCGGTCGCCCACTAACTCTCAGCCAGTGTCCAGTCCCATATACACTGGTGGCCTCTGCAGTGTTCCACGCCATCATCTGCTGGAGTGGGGGGAGCATGGCCAGAGCCAGGAGCAGACCCAACAAAGCAACCAAGAGAGCCCACTCCACACTCGGTCGCCCACTAACTCTCGGCCAGTGTGCAGTCCGCATGGCTGAGCGAAGATACGTCCAAGGAGACTGAGGTGTTCGATACCAGCTCATGCAGCCATGACGCTGTGAAGCCAGATAGTCCCATCGCTCAGCAGTAGCTCCGCAGACCTGTCTCTTCATCCGCATCTCCTCAAGTCTCTCTTAACAGACTCTGGTGTGGCAGAGGCACAGCAGCTGGTCTCCATGGCCAAAAGGCACCCGGGAACTAGATTCAGAAGTCCACAAAAAAGCACCGCAGAAGTCACCAAAGGGCCACCCCCTTGTCGCACAGTCCCAAAGGGTCCCGAACCAAAGGGCAAAAAAAAAAAAACTCATGAAAACAAGAGGGAAACATCCGGAACACAAAAGGATGACACAAGAGCACAGAGCTCCTGCCACCAGCAACTACAGCTACGCCATCTTAAAACTTGAATAGCAGATAGATTTATTGTCAACACAGAACCATTATTGCGTAAATATGTGGCGACACAAGCGAGTAGCAAGATAAATGTGGCAGTCAAACACTGTGGTGGTAGCGTCACGTTTTGGAGGGCCGCATGAGTGCTGCCAGCACTGTGGTTAATTGAGGAATATTGACTCTTTGAACACAATTTGTTCATTGTGTTGCCAACTTTGACAATAATTGCCGAGCGTTTACTCATTTTCAAGGGATGCTAATAGTTCTACACTCAGGACCATTTAGTGTTGCCAATCAACCCATCCCCAGGTGCATGTCTTTGAAGGTGGAAGGAAGCCGGAGTAGAACCCACGCAGTCACGGGGAGAACATGCAAACTCCACACAGAAAGATCCCGAGCGCGGAATCGAACCCAGGACCTTCGTATGAGGAGATCTTTCCCCAAGTGCAGGAGTTCAAGTACCAAGGAGTCTTATTCACGAGTGAGAGAAGAGTGGATCATGAGATCGACAGGCGGATCGGTGCGGCGTCTTCAGTAATGCGGACGATGTGCCGATCCGTTGTGGGGAAGGAGGAGGTGAGCCGGAAGGCAAAGCTCTCAATTTACCGGTCGATTTACGTTCCCGTCCTCACCTATGGTCATGAGCTTTGGGTTATGACCGAAAGGACAAAATCACGGGTACAAACGGCCCAAATGAATTTCCTCCGTCGGGTGGGAGAGGGTGAGAAGCTCTGTCATCCGAAAAGAACTCGAAATAAAGCCGCTGCTCCTCCTGAGAGACTCCCGAATTTCAGTACTCCTCCCAAAAATCTCCCAGGGCAACCATTCTTCCGAATTTCTCCCAATTTCAATCTTAAAGGCACTGCTCTTAGCGTCCTCTACAACCTGTCGCCACGCCCGCTTTTCGTCCATACAAATAGCGTGCCAACATCGTTACATATTAGGTGCGGCTTGCGCACACACATGAGCGAATGTGAGTCATACTTGGTCAGCAGCCATACAGGTCACACTGAGGGTGGCCGTATAAACAACTTTAACACTGTGTGGAAGGGGCGTAGTCCACGTGTCCCCTGAGGGCAGGGCATGCGCAGGAGCCGGCTGTGAAGCAACGACAGGTGAGGAGATTTCTCAGCTGGAACGAGTTATCTAATCACCTGTCTCTTTATTAGCAGCGTCGGAGACCATGAAGAGGGGGGCTGACGGACCGAGGAAGCTGAAAGCACGAGAGGACATTCGCTGAAAAGCGCAAAAAGGACAATTGCTGAAAAGCAGAAAAAGAACATTGAAAAATAAAAATCTTTGTAAACCCTGAACGAGGGCGTGAGGCCATGGTCTGTGGTCCAAAAAGAACCCAGCAAGAGCAGAGACCTTTACACACTGTTACAAATAAGCACCGCACTGTGAACCCACACCAAACAAGAATGACAGACACATTTCGGGAGAACATCCGCACCGTAACACAACATAAACACAACAGAACTAATACCCAGACCCCCTTGCAGCACTAACTCTTCCGGGACGCTACAATATACACCCCCCACTACCACCAAATCCCGCTCCCCTAACCCCGCCCACCCATCTCCTGAATTCTGAGGTCTCAAGGAAATGTTTAGGGCACATCCGATCGGTAGGGGGCCACGGGAAAGACCCAGGACACGCTGGGAAGACTATGTCTCCCGGCCGGCCTGGGAACACCTCGGGATCCCCCGGGTGGAGATGGATGAAATGGCTGGGCAGAGGGAAGTCTGGGCTTCCCTGCTTAGGTTGCTGCCCCCGCGACCCGACCTCAGATAAGCGGAAGATGGATGGATGGATGGTAATACAAGCTGTACACGGACGACTCTAAAGTGGTGCCCTTCAGCAAGATCAAATAGATGATAAAAATAGAGTGTTGTCAGATACTGTAAGTACACTTCTGCTCCTCGCATGTTTTTCTCGCAGTGATCGGTTCCAGGACATTAACTGGAAGCCCACTGAGCTGCGCACAGAAAGCAGTGTCGGTTGCCATGGGGTTAATGACACGCTTCCCCCGGTAACCAAAAAAAAAATAAATAAATAAAGTAAAAGGAACTCTAATGTCATTCTTGTAGGCAGCTCGTTATAATTAGCTTTAGATTGCTCCCTTTCTTTCAGCGCTTAGCAGAAATTACGTTTTGTTTTGTTTTCTTTTAGGTTTTTTTTAATTTTTTGGGCTGATGACTGTGTTGGAACGCGAGTAATTAGATGGTAAGCATGCTACAAAACAGCGGGATCCTAGTGTTCGCTCAGTAAAGAACAACACCAGTAAAAAAAAAAGGCAGCTTGGACAATTAGCTGCTTTTGTGTCCTTTTGACGAGCTGGCGTCTTCATTTGATCGTGTGAGCGGAATGGAACAAAATGTAATTTCAGCCACGAACATTTGGTTTCTAAAATAAAAAACTAACGCATTGCGCTTCACAACTTGTGGCTTCACTCTTTGACGATTTCTTCCAAGCAAATTTGATGCATTTTTGGCCAAAATTAAGCATACTTGCCAACCTTGAGACCTTCGATTTCGGGAGGTGGGGTACATGGTCGGGGGTGGGGCGGGGGACGTAGTTGGCGTGGTTAAGAGGGGAGGAGTATATTTACAGCTACAATTCACCAAGTCAAGTTTTTCATATATTCTGTATATATATATATATATATATATATATATATATATATATATATATATATATATATATATATATATATATATATATATATATACAGTCAAGAAAATAAGTATTTGAACACCCTGCTATTTTGCAAGTTTTCCCACTTAGAAATCACGGAGGGGTCTGAAAATTTTCACGGTAGGTGCATGTCCACTGTATTAGACACAACCTTAAAAGAAACTTCCAGAAATCACAATCTATGATTTTTTTAACAATTTATTTGTGTGATACAGCTGAAAATAAGTATTTGAACACCTGTCTATCAGCTAGAATTCTGACCCTCCTTTAAAAGTCCTCCTCCACTCCACTGTATTATCCTGAATCAGATGCACCTGTCTGAGTTCGTTAGCTGCATAAAGACACCTGTCCACCCCATATAATCAGTAAGACCAAAACATTCAGCATGGCTAAGAGCAAAGAGCTGTCCAAAGACACCAGAGACAAAATTGTACAACTCCACAAGGATGGAAAGGGCTATGGAGAAATTGCCAAGCAGCTTGGTGAAAAAAGGTCCACTGTTGGAGCAATTATTAGAAAATGGAAGAAGCTAAACATGACGGCCAATCTCAATCGGAGTGGAGCCCAATGAAATATACCACCTTGTGGGGTCTCGATGATGCTAATTAAGGTGGGGAATCAGCCCAGGATTACACGACAGGACTTGGTCAATGACCTGAAAAGAGCTGGGACCACTGTTTCCATGGTCACTGTTGGTAATACACTAAGACGTCATGGTTTGAAATCATGCATGGCACGGAAGGTTCCCCTGCTTAAACCAGCACATGTTAAGGCCCGTCTTAAGTTTGCCAATGACCTTTTGGATGATCCAGAGGAGTCATGGGAGAAAGTTTTGTGGACAGATGAGACCAAAATTGACCTTTTTGGTCATAAATCCACTATACGTGTTTGGAGGAAGAAGAATGATGCATACCATCCCAAGAACACCATCCCTATTGTGAAGCATGGGGGTGATAACATCATACTTTGGGGGTGTTTTTCTGCTCATGGGACAGGACGACTGTACTGTATTAAGTAGAGGATGACTGCAGCCATGTATTGTGATATTTTGGCGACAAAACTCCTTCCCTTAGTCAGATCATTGAAGATGAGTGAGTCGTGGCTGGATCTTCCAACATGAAAATGACCCAAAGCGCACAGCCAGGAAAACCAAGAAGTGGCTCCGTAAGAACCATATCAAGGTTCCGGAGTGGCTTAGCCAGTCTCCAGACCTAAATCCAATCGAAAATCTTTGGAGGGAGCTGAAAGTCTGTGTTACTCAGCGACAGCCCAGAAACCTGACTGATCTGGAGAAGATCTGTGTGGAGGAGTGGGCCAAAATCCCTCCTGCAGTCTGTGCAAACCTTGTGAAGAACTACAGGAAATATTTGACCTCTGTAATTGCAAACAAAGGCTACTCTACCACATATTAATGTTGGTGTTCAAATACTTATTTCCAGCTTTATCACACAAATAAATAGTTAAAAAATCATGGATTGTGATTTCTGGATTTTTCTTTTTAGGTTATCTCTCATACAGTGGACATGCACCTACCGTGGAAAGTTCAGACCCCTCCATGATTTCTAGGTGGGAGAACCTGCAAAATAGCAGGGTGTTCAAATACTTGTTTTCTTGACTATATATATATATATATATATATATATATATATATATATGTCTTGATTGGATTATCCAGAGAATAGTGCTCGATACCGTGGCAGAGCGCAATATGTAGGTGTGGGAAAAAATCACAAGACTACTTCATCTCTACAGATCTGTTTCATGAGGGGTTCCCTCAATCATCAGGAGATTTGGAAATCTCCTGATGATTGAGGGAACCCCTCATGAAACAGATCTGTAGAGATGAAGTAGTCTTGTGATTTTTTTCCCACACCTACATATATATATATATATATATATATATATATATATAAGAAATATTTGAATTTCAGTGTTCGTTTATTCACACATATACACACACATAACACTCATCTACTCATTGTTGAGTTAAGGGTTGAATTGTCCAACCTTTTTCTATTCTCTGTCACTATTTTTCTAACCATATGCATGTACAGTAGATGGCAGTATTGTCCTGTTTAAGAGTGTCACAACATTGCTGTTTAGAGCAGACAAACTGCTTTACGGTAGACGAAAACGTAACTGCTGTTGTTGTGTGTTGTTACTGCGCTGGGAGAACATTAATGAAACTGCCTAACAATAAGTCCACATAAGAAACCAAGAACTCGACCCCGATCTTTCTACAATTATAACATTATTGGGCAGACACGCTGTTTATATTGTGGGAAAGCGGACGTGAAAACAGGCAGTCCTCACTCAGGTCCGCATGGAGCTGGTGGGGGCGCGGAGGGTTGGCAAGTATGAAATTAAGTCTAAAATTAAGACTTATGTGTGTATTTTATGTTTCCGGACTATAAGGCGCACTTAAAATCCTTTCCTCAAAACTCGACAGTGCGCTTTATATATGTACGGATCAATTAGGATTTTGCTTGCCGACCTCAAAGCTATTTTATTTGGTACACTGTGTCATGATAAGTATGACCGGTAGATGGCAGTCAAACATAAGAGATACGTGTATTCTGCAATATGATGGCAATATGACAGAAGTAAACAACACCAACATTTTAAATATTCTATTGGAAATATATAACATTACACACGACGCTCAAAAATATATCAAAATGTTTTACTACAACTTTGGTAAACTATGAAGCCGCACCGCTTGAGTGATTTTACTGTGCTTCAACATACCAGTATTATTATGGTGTGTGTATAAGGTAAGACATATTATCTGGCGTTTTGTTTCGCAATATTATGCAAAAGCAACTTTTCTTACCTTCTGGTACCTGCTGATCTGTATTTGGGATCTGCATAAGTCCTGAAAATGCGCGTGAATCTGCCTTTGTAGTCTGTGGCGACACCATAGTTAATAAGCTTCTTCTTTTTCTCTATCTTCTTGTTATGGGACATTTATCCTCCACTGTTGCCATTTCTAATATAAAGTAGTGTAAAGTTCTTACTTATGTATATACAAACACACACACACACACACACATATATATATATATATATATATATATATATATATATATATATATATATATGTATATGTGTGTGTGTGTGTGTACATACACATTTATCTATATATACTGTATATATGTATATACATATATATGTGTATATATATATATATATATATATATACATACACATATATATACTGTATATATGTAAATTCATATATATGAGTATATATACTGTGTATATATATATATATATATATATATATATATATATATATATATATATATATGCATAGATGTAGGTGTGGGAAAAATCACAAAACTACTTCATCTCTACAGAACAATTTCATGAGGGGTTCCCTCAATCATCAGGAGATTTTAATGGAAGCATTCACATACAATGGTCTATATAGGGCACAGAGTGGATGGGTACAGGCAGGCGTAGGGTGTGGTGATTGGCTCATGTGTTACCTGGGAGGTGTTTCCGTCTGTGGCGGCATGTTGAAATGATTTCACTGCACTTGTTGAAGGATGACAGATCTGGATAATATATAATAAACAGTTTCTCTTTTAAGCATAGGTTGACATCTTTTATTCCCACTGTTGTAAGGTGTGCTGGATGCAAGAATTTGCCATGTTATTGAATATTCAACATTATTGTCTTTGAGGTTCCAAATGTGCTTGCTGAGTTCTGTAGAATTCCGCAAAGTCTGGTTTCTAAAGGAGGCCTTGTGATTATTCCATCTGCTTTTAAACGCTCCTTCGGTTAATCCTACGTACGTGTCGAATGTGTTAATGTCCTTGCGTGTTACCTTTGCTTGGTAAACGACTGATGTTTGTAAGCACCCTCCGTTGAGAGGGCGATCAGGTTTCTTGCGACAGTTACATTCCATATATATGCATATATGTGTATATACATACATATGAGTACATATATTGATATAATGGATATACAAATAATAATCATTAGAATTGAATATTAAGAGTATGTAAAAGTCAGACTTTTACCTTGTTTACTTCTCTTAGAACCTTTTTAAAGTTTTCTAATGAATCGGAAATATCAGGCAGCTACAATGCGCCAAAAATGGATAAATGCGGGGAACGGTTTGCATTTTTCCCAGCATGCTTCGCAATGGATTTAAATGGGTGTAATTTAAAAGCACTTTTAATAGTGAAACCCAATATCTAAGTTAGATTTAAAGCATTGTGGGTGACACTAGGAGTAGGTGGGTAAAGTGTTTTGCCCAGGGACACAAAGGCAGTGACTAGGATGGTGGAAAAAGGGATCGAACCTGGAACCCTCAAGTTGCTGGCACGGCCTCTCTAGCGACCGAGCTATACCGCCCAGAATGTTTTACAGGGCAGGTTGTGTTATGTGTTACCATGTCTGTCGAGGTTTTGTGTTGGTTGGAGTTGTTTTTTTTTATTTTTTGCACCTTCAGAAAGGAAGGTAGCTTGTATTGTACCATATATCCCATATGTTCAAAGAACTCCGGATTATTAGTGATTCCCAGAGCCCAAACAAAGTCTGCAGGCTGAAGAGCGTTTTCTATAGGGGCTCCAGTACTCTGGAATGCCCTCACGGTAACAGTTAGAGATGCTACCTCAGTAGAAGCATTTAAGTCCCATCTTAAAACTCATTTGTATACTCTAGCCTTTAAATAGACCCCCTTTTTAGACCAGTTGATCTGCTGTTTCTTTTCTTTTCTCCTTTGCCCTCCTCTCCCTTGTGTATGGGGGGTGGGGGGGGGGGTGGGGGTGCAGGTCCAGTGGCCATGGATGAAGTGCTGGCTGTCCAGAGTCGGGAACCGGGGTGGACTGCTCACCTGTGCATCGGTTGGGAACATCTCTGCACTGCTGACCCGTTTCTGCTCGGGATGGTCTCCTGCTTGCCCCACCATAGACTGGACTCTCACTATTATGCTAGATCCACTATGGACTGGACTCTCACTATTATGCTGGATCCACTATGGACTGGACTGTCACTATTATGTTAGATCCACTATGGACTGGACTCTCCCTATTACGTTAGAACCACTATGGACTGGACTCTCACTATTATGTTGGATCCACCATGGACTGGACTCTCACAATATTATGTTAGATCCACTATGGACTGGGCTCTTACTATTATGTTAGCTCCACTATGGACTGGACTCTCACTATTATGTTAGATCCACTATGGACTGGACTCTCACTATTACATTAGATCCACTATGGACTGGACTCTCCCTATTATGTTAGATCCACTATGGACTTGACTCTCACTATTATGTTTGATCCACTATGGACTGGACTCTGAGTATTATGTTAGATCCACTGTGGACTGGACTTTCACAAAATTATGTCAGGCCCACTGGACGTCCATTGCATCCGTTCTCCCCTAGAAGGGGTGTGGGGTCACCCACATTTGCGATCCTCTCCAAGGTTTCTCATAGTCATTCATCTTGACATCCCGCTGGGTTGTGAGTTTTTCCTTGCCCTTATGTGTGCGCTGAACAGTGGATGTCGTTATGGCTAGTGCAGCCCTTTGAGACACTTGTGATTTAGGGCTATATGAATAAACATTGATTGATTGATCAGTTGGGGAAATCTTTGCACTGCTGATCCGTCTCCGCTCGGGAAGGGTCTCCTGCTGGCCCCACTATGGACTGGACTCTCACACTATTTTGTGAGATCCACTATGGACTGGATTCAAACTATGATGTTGGATCCACTTTGGACTGGACTCTCACTATTATGTTATATCCACTATGGACTGGACTCTCACTATTCTGTTAGATCCACTATGAACTGGATTGTCACTATTATGTTAGATCCACTATGGACTGGACTCTCACTATTATGTTAGATCCACTATGGACTGGACTGTCACTATTATGTTGGATCCACTATGGACTGGACTCTGACAATATTATGTTAGATCCACTATTGACTGGACTCTCTATTTTTTTTAGATCCACTATGAACTGGATTCTCACTATTATGTTAGATCCACTATGGACTGGACTCTCACTATTATGTTAGATCCACTATGGACTGGACTCTCACTACTATGTTAGATCCACTATGGACTGGACTCTCACTATTATGTTAAATCCACTACGGACTGGACTCACAATGTTATGTTAGATCCACTATGGACTGGACTCTCACTATTACGTTAGGTCTACTATGGACTGGAGTCTCACTATTATGTTAGATCCATTATGGACTGGATTCTCACTATTATGTTAAATCCAATATGGACTGGACTCTCACACTCTTATGCTAGACCCACTCGACATCCATTGCATCCGGTCTCCCCTCGAGGGGGGGGGGGGGGGGGGGGGGGTGTCATCCATATCTGCAGTCCTCTCCAAGGTTTCTCATAGTCATTCACATTGACATCCCACTGGGTTGTGAGTTTTTCCTTGCCCTTATGTGGGCTCCGAACCGAGCATGTCGTCGTGGCTTGTGCAGCTCTTTGAGACACTTGTGATTTAGGGCTATATAAATAAACATTGATTGATTAAATTGTCGATTGTTTGCATTGGGTCATATGGGTAAATACTGAGCGCACATTTTTTATTCAGAGCATAACCCAAGGTTGTTGACCTGAATTTCTCATGTCGTCCACTAGATGGCGACATAACTTTATGAATTGTCAGACTATTCCCGTGGGTAAAATTCCTTATCCAACTCCTGACATCTTGCGGGCCATATCGATTGCGTCGGCAGTCAGCTTGTCCGGCCAGCCGTAGTTTGGACACCACTGCTCTAGCGTAATCCTGCTGCTGGCACACGCAGGACGCATGGCAAAGTCCCCCCAGAAGTGATAACGAAGAAAATGTCCTCATTCTGCACCGCCATTTGCATTTTCCCTACAGCTGAACCGTGGAAATAACTCCCTTCCACCGCGCCAGGCCCGGCCTCTCCCAATCTCACAAGGCAATTAACACGGAGGCCAGCTCCATTATTCCTCGCCGGTGGAGAACTTTTCTCCCGGAATGAGAAGATGGGACGATAGGAGGCGTCACATGACACCAGCGTTCGTCGGTACCTGGAATTGTGGCGACGCTTCGTGATAAAAAGGTCACCGCGGAAGAAATGACGGACTTCTGCAGCAAATATGGAGTGTAATTCTTTCACTTTGAAAATGTTTATTTTTACACTGAAGGGTTAAGCCAGGGGTGTCCAAAGTGCGGCCCGGGGGCCATTTGCGGCCCACAGCTAATTGTTTACCGGCCCCCCACACATTCTGGAAATGCTATTGCAAAAATAAAAAAGAACATTAAAAATATTAGAATGAGGTGAAATCTAAAGAGAAAAAGTTGCAATGTTGACACAAAGCTGCCATGCAGGCTGTTTTTCTTTCCTTTTTCTTTATTTTACCATGTAAAAACCATCTTTACCATGAATTGATTAACGTGGACCCCGACTTAAACAAGATGAAAAACTTATTCGGGTGTTACCATTTAGTGGTCAATTGTTCGGAATATGTACTATAAATTGTAAATGGGTTGTACTTTTATAGCGCTTTTCTACCCCTTTTTAAGGAGCCCAAAGCGCTATGACAGTATTTCCACATTCGCCCATTCACACACACATTCACACACTGACGGAGGGAGCTTCCATGCAAGGCGCTCACCAGGACCCATCAGGAGCAAGGGTGAAGTGTCTTGCCCAAGGACACAACGGACGTGACTAGGATGGTAGAAAGTGGGGGATTGAACCAGTAACCCTCAGATTACTGCCACAGCCACTCTACCAACTTCGCCACGCCGTCCCCACTGTGCAATCTACTAATTACAAGTTTCAATTAATCAATTATTTATTTTATATTTTTTTGAAAAATAATGACAAAAAAAATCCATGTTATAATGAATTATTTACAAAACTCCAATTAGTTCAAAAATTTCACTTTAAAATATTTTATGTGGTGAGTATTGCGTACATTGTGCAGTTGCCATAAAAAAAACAGTTTTCTTCGACAAAAGAGCATAAAACAAACAAAATAATAGTTTAAATTTAAAATTGATAGATATATCTGAAGTTGATCTCGTAATTTAAGTGTTGAAAGTAAAAAAAAAAAAAACCTCATAAAAATGAATCACTTTCTGAGTGGGGCACCTTTTGGATCCCAAATATCTTTAGTGGTATTTTATTTATCTTTTCACTCTGATTAATCAAAAAGTAAATAAAAATTAAAATCAATGGTGTCCTGCATTATTGATCTTTTAGGGCTCTACTTACTAAATACTGCATATTTTAGTTTTAATATGAAAAACAAAGTTGTTTTGACAGAAATGCCATTAAATATTTTTTTTTTTTTTTAAGTTGATATACTGTAGGGATTTACTGTAAGCGTTAAAGAAAAAATAATAATACAAATCTGACTTATTTTTAACATTTTATTAACTGAGACCCTTTATGGTCCCCGGGACCCCTAAAGGTAAAATACATTTTTAAAATACATATATTTTGTTATGGTTTAAAAATGAAAATATCAAAATGGCCCCCGCATGCTTGAATTTTTCCATGTGTGGCCCTCAGTGGAAAAAGTTTGGACACCCCTGGGATAAGCAGACAAGGAGGGTCATGATCAAAATTAATCAGAGGGCAGAACTTATTGATCGAGGTCTCCGGAGACGTGGAGCTCACACACTCAAGTGTCGATCCGCGGTCAAAGGTCACTGCTCTGGATGTCACTTCTCGCACTTTAAATCAGCGGAAATTGGCCGCGACGCATTAGTACAATAAACATTACTCGCACTCCTACTTACACGGCGGTCAGAGTATTAAATCCAGCTCTCAGTATGATACAGTGCTTATCATACTGATAGTTAATTATTCAATCAATCACTTTCCATAAACCCAACGCTACCATCTTTACATAAAAATATTTTTAATATCCTCACTCTGTCCTGATACAACTTTGTCACGACCAATTCAATATCCATACTGGAGCCTTGAATATCAATCAATCAATCAATCAATCAATCAATGACTGCGCCCAGTCTGTGGAACGCTCTCCCTGACCACCTGAAGGCACCACAGACTGTGCGTGCTTTTAAAAAAAGGCTTGAAGTCTCTTCTTTTTTTTAAAAAAAAGCCTTTTCTTTAGATGTATGCATACTAGTTCTAGCTATTAGTTTGTTAGTTTTTATTTGTATTTATTTGTATTTATTTTTATTATCTTTTTATTATTATTATTATTTTGTTTTTTTACACTGTAGCATTTTGAGTTTGTTTGTTCAATGTAAAGTGTTTTTTTTACAAATAAAATCTATTATTATTATTATTACAACCCAGTGGGATGTCAATATGGATGACTATGAGAAACCTTGGAGAGGACTGCAGATATGGGTTGGTGGATCTAGTCCAACATAATAGTGAGAGTCCAGTCCATAGTGGATCTAGCATAATAGTGAGAGTCCACTCCATAGTGGATCATCATAATATTGTGAGAGTCCAGTCCATTGTGGATCTAACATAATAGTGAGAGTCCAGTCCATAGTGGATCTAACATAATAGTGAGAGTCCAGTCCAAAGTGGATCTAACATAAGAGTGAGATTCCAGTCCATAGTGGATCTAACATAATAGTGAGAGTCCAGTCCAGAGAGGATCTAACATAATAGTGACAGTCCAGTCCATGGTGGATCTAGCATAATAGTGAGAGTCCAGTCCATAGTGGATCTAACATAATAGTGAGAGTCCACTCCATAGTGGATCCAACATAATATTGTGAGAGTCCAGTCCATTGTGGATCTAACATAATAGTGAGAGTCCAGTCCATAGTGGATCTAACATAATAGTGAGAGTCCAGTCCAAAGTGGATCTAACATAAGAGTGAGATTCCAGTCCATAGTGGATCTAACATAATAGTGAGAGTCCAGTCCAGAGAGGATCTAACATAATAGTGACAGTCCAGTCCATGGTGGGACCTTGCTTCTTGTCCTGTTTAACAGATGTCATCAGTGTTTGAACCTGACGAATAGTAACTAGGGTTGTACGGTTTACTAGTACTACTATAGTACCACAATACTAATTAATCATATTCGGTACTATACCGCCTCTAAAAAGTAACGGTACCTCCCCCTCCCCCCTTTTTTTTTAACAGGCATGACGGCGTGTCGTCGTCAAGTTGTGTCATTGCTGGTTTTACGAGCAGAGGAGCATGTTCGGCAGCGCACAATCACGTAGTACTTACAAGCAGACAAGGTGTGGAGACAGAAAAGCCGGAATGGACACATTTTGGCCTGAAAACTAATGATAATGGTGAAACTATAACACTGAAACGCCCTCAGGAAGAGGGGCTTTAAGACACGGCTACTTCATTAGCTACTTCTAAATCACTATTTTTCGTGTCCATGGTAACAAATAAAGTGAGTTTCTTACAAGTATCATCCCTGTCGGACCAGGAATAGCGAAACATGCTTCACTACACTTACCGCTGTCACAATGTAAACAAACGCCATTGGTGGATCTACTGCTGACATCCACTGTAATGATACCAAGTACAAGAGCGTATCTAGTCGATACTACAATGATTACATCAATATTTTTTTAGCATTAAAACATCTTTTGTTTTTTTAAATGTATATAATGTTTACAAACTCAGGAAATATGGTCCTGGACACATGAAAATTTTGAATATGACCAATGCAGGATCCTGTAACTACTTGGTATCGGATTGATGCCCAAATGTGTTGTATCACCAAAAACTTATGTAAAAAAGCCAAACAACAGAAAAATAAGTGATTATTACATTTTAACAGAAGTGTAGATAGAACATGTTAAAAGAGAAAGTAAGCAGATATTAACCGTAAATGAACAAGTAGATTAATAATTAATTTTCTACCATTTGTCCTTAATAATGTTGACAAAATAATAGTAGAGAAAATGACACAATATGTTACTGCATATGTTACCAGCTAAATTAGGAGCCTTTGTTTACTTACTTACTGTCAGATTGGGTTGTTGACGAACCCCAAGATGCAGAGAAGGCGGCAGGCATCGTGCAGGTAAACATGATTTAATTTAACACTAAAACAAGAACAAACAAAAGGGTACAAACAAAAGGCGCGCGCGCACAAGGCGGAGAACAAACTTGGCTATGAAAAAAAACTAGCACAAAGGCTAACTGTGGACTAGAAACAAAAACACTTACTGTGACACGAAGGAACTATGACATGAGCAGAGTGAACAGAAGTAGACACAGCTACAACGATAAGTATTAATGACAGTGACAGGTAGTGGTGACAATAATCCAGCACTGACTGGAGGGGAAGGCAACTTTAAATAGTACCTGGCTGATTGACACCAGGTGTGGCCAGATACCTATCAGCCACAGCTGGGAAGATACAGCACTCAGGGAGACAAACAGGAAACGGACAAAATAAGAGCGCTGACAGGAAACAAAGACAAAGGAGGAAAAACTAAAACAAGGCCAAACTGTGAGGGACAAGCCTGACACTTACTACTAAAAGACAAGTTCACTATTATATTTTGGGACAAACTTACAATCAGAAACATATGTTTAATATACCGTGTGGAGAGGCGGAGCCGGCATTCCGACAGCGAGGCAGGGCACGCCGGAGCCCGGCCCAAGATGGCGGAAAGGAGGAGTGGACGGCAGTCCTACAACGAGGTAGGGCACACCGTAGTCCAGCCCAAGATAGCGGCGAGGAGGCGTGGCCGGCACTTCGACAGCGAGGCAGGGCATGCCGTAGCCCGGCCCAAGATGTCGGCGAGGAGGCATGGATGGCGACCGAGCGGCGAGGCGGGGCGCGACCAGAGCGACGCCGCAATCAAGATCAGGTGCGTGGATCGCGCACCTGGGGACAATTAAGTAATCCTCTCGCACCGTATAAAAGGGTGACAGCCGTGAACGTCAGGGAGAGAGGCCGAGGGACAAGAAGGAGCCGGAGGGAAGCTGACGCTGAGAGAGAGAGACTGACAGCGCGAGACAGGCGACAACGCTTGAAGTAGAAAGGCAAGCGGCTGACGGAGCAGCTGAAAAGCAGTCTTTATTGAAAAATAAAGAAGTCTAAACGTGCCACCGCTATGTCCTTCCTTGACGGTCCTTGGAACCCGCACAACGGTTTGAGAAGTCTGTCACATTCCGTAAAATATTTTGTTAAAATAATGCCAATAATGCCTTTTTTTTTGGTCCCTGTTATTTAGAAAAGTATCAAAATACCAGTACCAAAATATTGCTAGCGGGAAAACCCTAATAGAAACAATAATTATAATACTTTCAGTCATTACCAATTCTGTTTTTATTTTTATTTGAACCCGGGAGGGACGATCGGTAGAAAATGGATGGATAAATAATATTAATATTAGAATTTTCAAAAATGTTCTTATCAGGTACCTATCTTTTTTTTTTTGCGTGAGCAAGCACCTTGTTGCTAGTTGAGTCTACATCAGGGGTGTCTACAGTGTGGCCCGGGGGCCATTTGCGGCCCGCAACTAATGTTTTACAGGCCCGCAGCACATCATTGTAAAAATACTAAAATATATATATATTTTTTAAACAATAAAAAGTGGAATAAAAGAGCAAATTGGTGAAATGCAACGAGAAAAAGTTGCATTGTTGACTCTAATAACACCATTTTTTAAATAATTTCTCCAAAAATTATAATGAATAAAAATCAATGTTGCTATAAATTATTGATTGATTTAAGGACAAAAAGGACATAATTACAACAAACATTAAAACATGAAAAATATGAAAATTAGAAAAAAAAAAATTGCCATACTAATTATATACTAATACTAATCATACTAATTATCCTATTGATTGTTATTATAAGTATACCAAACCAATTACTATATATATTATCTGAAGCTGATACAGAGATTTAAGTGTTGAATGAAAAATAAAGTGGGGCACTTTTGGATCCCCAAGGATTTTAGTGGAATTTAATAACTGTCTCTGCTAAAAAAAAATAATAATAATAAATTCAAATAAATTTTGCTATGAATTATTGACCTATTTACTTCACATCAAATACTCCACTTTGAAAATCTTTTTGGGAAAAATATTGTATATTTTGTATTTTTGACCCAAAAAATAGGGTTTTGACAAAAAGCTCGTAAAATGTAATAAAAATAATTAAGTAGAATTAGGGGCTTCACGGTCGGAGAGGGGTTAGTGCGTCTGCCTCACAATACGAAGGTCCTGCAGTCCTGGGTTCAATCCCAGGCTCGGGATCTTTCTGTGTTGAGTTTGCATGTTCTCCCCGTGACTGCGGGGGTTCCCTCCGGGTACCCCGGCTTCCTCCCGCTTCCAAAAACATGCAACAGGAGATAGGTTGATTGGCAACACTAAATGGTCCCTAGTGTGTGAATGTGAGTGTGAATGTTGTCTGTCTATCTGTGTTGGCCCTGCGATGAGGTGGCAACTTGTCCAGGGTGTACCCTGCCTTCTGCCCGATTGTAGCTGAAATAGGCGCCAACGCCCCCTGCAACGCCAAAAGGGAATAAGCGGTAGAAAATAGGTGGTTGGAAGTAGAATTAGATTCAAGGGTTTTATGGAAAAAAAAATGTATGACTTATGTTGAACCTTTTTTAAAAATGAAACCATTCTGGGTCCCTAGGACCTAACTTGAGCGAGCCCCAAAAATAAAAAAATAAAAAAGTATATTGTATTGGTTTTGAAAATGAAAAACTATCAAAATGGTGCTTTGATTTTTCAGTGTGCGGCCCTCAGTGGAAAAAGTTTGGACACCCCTGTTCTACATAAAGGTGAAAGGTCAGAGCAGTTGACCATTTTACCAGACGCAACGTGAAATCATTAATTAAGTGCTACATAAATTGTAATGAAGCACGCGAGCACACAACGGCTGTTGGGAGCGTGAAAGTGTTGACTTTCCTATGAACTCTAACTTGCATGAAAGGAGTGTTGTGACGGTGTGTGGTTCTCCGGCAGGTATGTCCTGATTAATTCCTCACAACGTTCCATTGGGTCGGCTGGCTGGTTCTTGATGTAGTCTGCCGGCTGCCAGCGGTCAGGATCATCCCCAGCAGAGCCAAACCGGGGGAAAAAGACGTCTCGGATGCAATATTTTATTTTGATTTATCAGGTTTTTGGGTTTTTTTTTTTTTTTACTCCCTAAAACCCACCTCCAGACGTGTAAATGCATACTTTAGAAGCAAGTAAAAGATGGCTGAGATAAATCCCTCTGTGACCCATTAATGCAACACACACACACACACACACACACACACACTTACATGTCTTGCCTACTTTGTGTGGACCCACGTTTGGTTAGTAGGTTGTGAGGGCCCCCCTTTCCACTATAGCTAGGATGATTAAAAAAATATATCTAGCACTAGATGGGAGTAGAGAGTTGCAACCTCACTCCACAGAAGGACGGTGAGACTAACCCACACACACACACAAACACACTCACACAATCTTGTATTTCCGACCTTCTTGAGACCTGAGAAAAATGCCTACCTCTTACGGACCACCTTTTCTAGATATATAAAGATTTGTGTTTACAACAATAATCATATATACATACTATGCCAACATAAAAAAGCTTGTTGTGAAAAATTATTTGGAATTTCACAAGAAAAACGTCGAATTTTGGCGGCATTATTTTAAGTTATACTCAAGGCAAGTCAACATTTTACAGGAAAAATCAAACATGTGTGCAATAAACGTTGGAATTTTACTGAATAACAGTTGCAATTGTACACAAAAAGCTTAAAATTTGGGTAATTTTATGAAAAGAGTCAACATTTTACCTGACATAACTCACAATTTTAGAAGAAGACATTAACATTTTGGCAATATTATAATAATAATTGGAATTTCTATTGGCCAAATTAGGACTAAAGCCATAATTTTACTTAAAAATTACACTATTTTACAAGAACAACAAAAAGATTGTCAATATTATGATAAAAGTCAGAATTTTATGTTCCGAATGTATTTTCCATTAAAAATAGTAATAGCCAAGTCAAAATTTTACAGTAAAAACTGAACATCCATCCATCCATCCATCTTATTCCGCTTATCCGAGGTCGGGTCGCGGGGGCAACAGCCTCAGCAGGGAAACCCAGACCTCCCTCTCCCCAGCCACTTCGTCCAGCTCTTCCCGGGGGATCCCGAGGCGTTCCCAGGCCAGCTGGGAGACATAGTCTTCCCAACGTGTCCTGGGTCTTCCCCGTGGCCTCCTACCGGTTGGACGTGCCCTAAACACCTCCCTAGGGAGGCGTTCGGGTGGCATCCTGACCAGATGCCCGAACCACCTCATCTGGCTCCTTTGGATGTGGAGGAGCAGCGGCTTTACTTTGAGTTCCTCCCGGATGGCAGAGCTTCTCACCCTATCTCTAAGGGAGAGCCCCGCCACACGGCGGAGGAAACTAATTTCGGCCGCTTGTACCCGTGATCTTATCCTTTCGGTCATGACCCAAAGCTCATGACCATAGGTGAGGATGGGAACCTAGATCGACCGGTAAATTGATAGCTTTGCCTTCCGGCTCAGCTCCTTCTTCACCACAACGGATCGGTACAACGTCCGCATTACTGAAGACGCCGCACCGATCCGCCTGTCGATCTCACGATCCACTCTTCCCCCACTCGTGAACAAGACTCCTAGGTACTTGAACTCCTCCACTTGGGGCAGGGTCTCCTCCCCAACCCGGAGATGGTATTCCACCCTTTTCCGGGCGAGAACCATGGACTCGGACTTGGAGGTGCTGATTCTCATATATATATAATATTATGATGAAAGTTGCAATTTTACTCAATAACAGTCACAATTTTACAAGAAAAGCTTAAAATTTGGGCAATTTCATGAAAAGAGGCGTCATTTTACCCGACAAAAGTCACAATTGTATACGAAAACTTACATTATCATTATGATATGATAATATTACAATAATAATTGGAACTCTACTCAGAAAATGTCACTGTTTTACAAGAACAACAAAAACCTTGGCACTATTGTGATAAAAGTCAGAATTTTACCTCACAGATGTCACCATTTTGCATTAAAAAGTAAAACTTTTACATATAAGATTGAATAATTTTACATTAAAAAGAAATAATTTTACGAGAAAATTTTGCAATTTTACAGAAACAGAAAGTTTCATATTGGTCACACTCAAAATGACATTTTTGAGAGGAGAGAGAAAAAAGGGCTTCACGGTGGCAGAGGGGTTAGTGCGTCTGCCTCACAATACGAAGTTCCTGCAGTCCTGGGTTCAAATCCAGGCTCGGGATCTTTCTGTGTGGAGTTTGCATGTTCTCCCCGTGAATGCGTGGGTTCCCTCCGGGTACTCCGGCTTCCTCCCACTTCCAAAGACATGCACTTGGGGATAGGTTGATTGATTGGCAACACCAAATTGGCCCTAGTGTGTGAATGTGAGTGTGAATGTTGTCTGTCTGTCTGTGTTGGCCCTGTGATGAGGTGGCGACTTGTCCAGGGTGTACCCTGCCTTCCGCCCGATTGTAGCTGAGATAGGCGCCAGCGCCCCCCGCGACCCCGAAAGGGAATAAGCGGTTGAAAATGGATGGATGGATGGACAGAAAGAATATGACAAATTGTTCCCAATTTTATAAGAAAAAAGTCGACACTGTGAAAAAAAAGACTGCTTTTAGTGGATTGGTTTATTTTGTTGTTGTTTTTTTTGTTGGTAATTAATTTTGAATCTTCATTACTTACTTCAAGTTATTACAGTATGTCTCTATATACGGTACATATAAATATGATTTTTTATTTTTTTAAGTAATTTTGGCCAAATGGGGCACATTTCACTTATTATTTCATATGTTGACCAGAGGGGGATCACTTTCATAACCGACACACAGTCAATTTTAAAAAACCCTCCTTTTTGGGACCACCCTCATTTTGATCAATTTCACCACCAGGGGTGCAAATGAGACATTCTCTATTAGATTCAATGGTTTTCCGTATTGGGACCATGATTTATGTCCTAACTTGTAAACACCTCCTCATATGGAAGCTACTTTTCCTTGTTGATGTCTCAAGAAGCGTTGAAATACAAGAACACACAAACACACACACAGACACACACACACACTCGCACACACTCACACACACACACACACACACACACACACACACACACACACACACACACACACACACACACACAATCTTATATTTGTTACCTTCTTGAGACCTCTGAAAATTGCCTACCTCTTTAGGACCACCCTTTTTAGATGTATAAAGATGTGTGTTTACAACATTAATCATACATACTATGTCAACATCAAAAAGCTTGTTCTGAAAAATGATTTGGAATTCCAAAAGAAAAACGTAGCATTTTGGCGGTATTTTATTAAAAGTTGTACTCAAGGCAAGTCAATATTTTACAAGAAAAACTGAACATGTGTGCAATAAACGTTGGAATTGTACTCAATAACGGTCGCAATTTTACAAGAAAAGCTTAAAATTTTCGCAATTTTACTGGAGTCAAAATTTTACTTCACAAAAAGTCACAATTTTAGAAGAAAACTTGAAAATTTTGGCAAATTTTATAATAATAATCAGAATTTTACTTGGCCAAATTATGACAAAAGTCATAATTTTACTTAAAAAATTACAATATTTTACAAACAAAAATTGGTAATTTTGTGATAAAAGTCCGAATTGAATATTACAAATGTATATTGCATTAAAAATAATAATACAAATAAATAAAAAAGTAATAATTTCATGAAAAATATAGCAATCTTACAGAAACAGAAAAAATATAAAAAATTGTTCCCAATTTTATAAGAAAAAAGTCAACACTTTGTGAGAAAAAGATTGCTTTTAGTTAATGTTATTTTTATTACAATATGTCTCTAGATACATATATTATTTTATTTTAATTAATTTTGGCCAAGGGGGGTACATTTAAATTTCTTACACACAGTTGTTATTTCATATGTTGACCAGAGAGGGATCATTTTTAAAACCGACACACAGTCAATTTGAAAAATCCCTCCTTTTTGAGACCACCTTAATTTTGATAGATTTCACCACCAGGGGTGCAAATGAGACATTCTTTATTAGATGCAATGGTTTTCCATATTGGGACCATGATTTATGTCCTAACGTGTTCACACCTCCTGATATGGAAGCTACTTTTCCTTGTTGATGTCTCAAAAAGGGTAGAAATACAAGAACACACAAACACACACATTCTTGTATATGTTACCCCCTTGAGACCTCCGAGAAATGCCTACCTCTTTAGGCCCACCCTTTCTAGACATATGAAGATGTATATTTACAACATTAATCATAAGTACATATTATGCCAAAATTAAAAGGCTTGTTGTGAAAAATGAGTTGGAATTTTACAAGAAAAAGGTCACAATTTAACAAGAAAAACTTAGATTTTGGTAGTATTATGATAAAAGTCGTCATTTTACTCGATGGAAGTCAAAATCTTACAAGAAAAACTAAACATTCGTATAATGTTATGATGAAAGTTGCAATTTTACTCAATAACAGTCGCAATTTTACAAGAAAAGCTCAACATTTTGGCAATTTCATGAAAATAGGCGTCATTTTACTTGACAAAAGTCACAATTTTATACGAAAACTTATATTATCATTATGATATAATAATATTATAATAATAATTGGAATTCTACTCAAAAAATGTCACTGTCTTACAAGAACAACAAAAACACTGGCACTATTGTGATAAAATTCAGAATTTTACCTGACACCATTTAGCATTCAAAAGTAAAACTTTTACCTAAAAAATTTAATGATTTTACATTTAAAATAAAAAAAAATTACGAGAAAATATTGTAATTTTACAGAAACAAAAAGAATATGAGAAATTGTTCCCAATTTTATAAGAAAAAAGTAAAGAAAAGAGTAAATAAATAGGGCTTCACGGTGGAAGAGGGGTTAGTGCGTCTGCCTCACAATATGAAGGTCCTGAGTAGTCCTGGGTTCAATTCCGGGTTTGGGATCTTTCTGTGTGGGGATTGCATGTTCTTCCCGTGACTGCGTGGGTTCCCTCTGGGTACTCCTGCTTCCTCTCACCTCCAAAGATATGCACCTGGGGATAGGCCACTCCCACCTCCAAAGACATGCACCTCGGGGTAGGCCCCTCCCACCTCCAAAGACATGCACCTGGGCATAATTTGTTTGGCAACACTAAATGGGCCCTAGTATGTGAATGTTGGCCCTGTGATGAGGTGGCGACTTGCCCAGGGTGTACCCCGCCTTCCGCCCGATTGTAGCTGAGATAGGCGCCAGCGCCCCCCGCGACCCCAAAAGGGAATAAGAGGTAGAAAATGGATGGATGGATGGATTTTACATTAAAAAGAAATAATTTTACGAGAAAATATTGCAATTTTACAGAAACAAAAAGAATATGAGAAATTGTTTCCAATTTTATAAGAAAATTCGACACTGTGAAAAAAACACTGTTTTTAGTTAATTAGTTTATTTTGTTGGGTTTTTTTGTTTGGTAATTAATTTTTAATCTTCATTACTTATTTCAAGTTATTACAGTATGTCTCTATATACGGTACATATATTTGATTTTTTTTTTTTAAGTAATGGGGGCACATTTCAATTTCTTACACACACTTGTTATTTCATATGTTGACCAGAGGGGGATCCCTTTTAAAAAAAACACAGTCACTTTTAAAAATCCCTCCTTTTTGGGACCACCCACATTTTGATAGATGTCACCACCAGGGGTGCAAATGAGACATTCTGTATTAGATGCAATGTTTTTCCGTATTGGGACCATGATTTATGTCCTAACTTGCTCACACCTCCTCATATGGTAGATACTTTTCCTTGTTGATGTCTCATGAAGGGTAGAAATACAAGAACACGCACACACATGTACTCGCGCACACACACTCACACACTTACATGTTTTGCCTACTTTGTGAGGACCCACGTTTGGTTAGTAGGTTGTGCAGGCCCCCCCCCCCCCTTTCAACTATAGCTAGAATGATGTAAAAAAATATATCTAGCACTCAATGGGAGTAGAGAGTTGCAACCTCACTCCACACAAGAATGGTGAGACAAACCCACACACACACACACCTGACGGCAAAACTAATCCTGTTAGAGAATTTGTAAATAAGGCCGTCGTCACACGGAGGAAGCATCCTTCATTTTGCTGCATGTTGACCTACTTCTAAAGCATGAATACACCAGACCAGCACTCAGCGGCGCACAGACCTCCACCAAGTACCGACTAGTCCCAAAAGTGTCCGCGCATACTTTTACCTTCCAGGGTGGCATCGTCTCAGCCCCGTCTCTCCTTCTCAATGCGACGCAAAGGCTTGCATCTTTGACTCTCAGCCGCGTCTCCCCGATAACAAACGATAATGGCCTCTGCTCCGTGATGTAGGAATTTTGCAATCAGGCGCTCTGCGTGACACGGTGCGCTTGATGGACCTAATTTTCTTCGACTCGAACGCCCCTCGACATCATCAACAACGCCGGGCGGCGCGCCGCTCATGCTAATGAAGCCTGCCAGCAAAGATGTCTTCCAGGACAAACAATGAGAATGCTGAACAGATCCCACAAAATACACTTTTTAATGATGTTTCCATGTTAATTAGCACAGAATATGAGAGAAGTTTGTCATCTCCCTCACACGCTCGCTTTTGAAGTTTGTGCAGTTGTCCCATGGACATGAAACCACATCTGACCCACCCTTAGCTCACCTTCGGCAGCGTCTTCTCCCCGTCCTCTTTGTTGTGGCGGTGTAGCGTGCAAGGACGGGAGTGGAAGGAGTGTCAAAAGTACGGATGTACTTTGTGGACGCCGTCTGCTGCTCCACGCGCTTTAAGTTTTTGCTGTCGTCCAGCACTCTGTTTTTGTTTACTGTATAGCCAGTTCAGTTTTAGTTTCGTCCTACGTAGCCTTCCCTATGCTTCAATGCCTTTTCTTAGGGGCACTCACTTTTTGTTTATTTTTGGTTTAAGCATTTGATAGCTATTTTACCTGCACACTGCCTCCCGCTGTCGCCCGCATATTGTGATCACGACAGAAACCATTGTCGTCTCACACGACCTGTTCCCGACATCTACAAAGCAATTAGCTACCGGCTTCCACCTACTGATATGGTGTGGTAATACATGTTACTCTGTCGAGCTCAAGACAGCAAGACACTCAACAACAACGCCATATTACTTGCAGATTATAATTACTGGTTTGCAAGAAATATTTTTAACCCACATAGTTGAAATTACCCAATGTCCGGCGGCACACCAGACTGTATCTCACAGCACACTAGTGGTTGAAAAACACTGGTCTACATAACAGGTAATGGTGGTTCTTTGGTAAAAATGTTGCATAGATGATGTTTTACACATCCTCTTTAAGTAGCTTTCTGAGCGTCTCTTCAGGATGCGCCGTTTTGTGGGCAGTCTTATTTACGTAGCTCACCTTTGGCAGCGTCTTCTCCCCGTCCTCTTTGTTGTGGCGGTGTAGCGTGCAAGGACGGGAGTGGAAGGAGTGTCAAAAGAACGGATGTACTTTGTGGACGCCGTCTGCTGCTCCACGCGCTTTAAGTTTTTGCTGTCATCCAGCACTCTGTTTTTGTTTACTGTGTAGCCAGTTCAGTTTTAGTTTCGTTCTACGTAGCCTTCCCTATGCTTCAATGCCTTTTCTTAGGGGCACTCACCTTTTGTTTATTTTTGGTTTAAGCATTTGATAGCTATTTTACCTGCACACTGCCTCCCGCTGTCGCCCGCATATTGTGATCATGACAGAAACCATTGTCGTCTCACACGACCTGTTCCCGACATCTACAAAGCAATTAGCTACCGGCTTCCACCTACTGATATGGTGTGGTAATACATGTTACTCTGCCGAGCTCAAGACAGCAAGACACTCAACAACAACGGCATATTACTTGCAGATTATAATTACTGGTTTGCAAGAAATATTTTTAACCCACGTAGGTAAAATTACCCAATGTCCCGCGGCACACCAGACTGTATCTCACGGCACACTAGTTGTTGAAAAACTCTGGTCTAGATAACATGTAATGTTGGTTCTTTGGTGAAAATGTTGCATAAATGATGTTTTACAGATCCTCTTCAAGTAGTTTTCTGAGCGTCTCTTCAGGATGCGCCGTTTTGTGGGCGGCATTATTTACGTGGCTCACCTTGGCAGCCTTTTCTCCCCATCCTCTTCGTTGTGGCGGTGTAGCGTGCAAGGATGAGAGTGGGAGGAGTGTCAAAAGTACGGATGTACTTTGTGGATGCCGGCATATTACTTGCAGATTATAATTACTGGTTTGCAAACAATATTTTTAACCCAAATGGGTGAAATTACCCAATCTCCCGCGGCACACCAGACTGTATCACACAGCACAGTGGTTGAAAAACACTACATTAGGTGCACTGTTGATTTTTGAGGGGGGAAAAAGGGTTTTAAGTGCCCCTTATTGCCATAAATACGGTATTTAAAAATGGTTAAGGATACATACAACATGGTACTGCGCACGCTACGTCTTTGTTGAGTGTCGAGACATTTTGTAATTCAACTCACTTAGCTTCATCCCCCTGAAGGACGGCAAAGAGCTAATAAGCAAGCGCGGTAATAAATCAACGGTATGCACGTCTAATCAAGATGTCGTGACTATTTAATTTGCCCCGGGCTCTTCTTTGGTTCGGTACAGATTTATGCTCCCTCGGGGCTTCTTAGTGAAGCTAATAAGGAGCTCACACACTCACCTGCCACTCTATTAGAGTCACATAAAAGTCATGCAGTAATATCCAACAGTCTGGAACACCCCCCCCAACCTCCACGCCGCCTACACCACCCCACCACCGCCACGCCCCCATGACACTCATTTTGTGGGCATGTAGTTATGTTGAAAAGTGTTCCTAATCATTTATCAAACATAAATCGCATACAATAAAGCTACTGGAAGCTCATAAGTCACACTTTGATGACTTCCATCCATCCATTTCCTACCGCTTGTCCTATTAGAATAACCATGCATATATATGTATATATATATATATATATATATATATATATATATATATATATATATATATATATATATATATATATATATATATATATATATATTATCACAAACATTTAGTATGCTTAAAGTCCGTTGTTATAGTTATTAGCTATTGTGCTCAAGCTGCATCTTTTCTATCTGTGCAAGGACAAAACTTCTTGTCTGAGGGGTGGCCTCAGCCGCAGATGTTATCTTTGTTTTTGGTGGAGAGAGTCAACTCCTTAAAATTACTCGGCACCCTCATATCTGCTGACCTGTCCTGGACCCAAAATACAACTGCGGTCATCCGGAAGGCTCAGCGGAGACTCCACCTCCTGAGGGTGCTGAGAAAAAACAGACTGGAGTGACAGCTGATGGTGACCTTCTATCGCTCGGCTGTCGAGAGCCTGCAGACGTACTGCATAACAGTGTGGCACGCCAGCTGCAATGAAGCAGACAAACAGGCGATTCAGTGGGTCATAAAGTCTGCACAAAAAAATCATCGGCTGTCCCCTGCCCTCCCTGAAGGATTTCCAGGACTCCCGTTGCCTCAAGAAAGCAAAAAACATTACCAAAGACAGCACACACCTTGGCTTCCACCTGTTCGACCTGCTACCATCAGGCAAGTGCCACAGGTGCATCAGAGCCAGAACAAACAGGCTCAGAGAGAGCTTTTTTCCCAGAGATGTCACCATCTTGAATTCTAACTTATAATAATAATAATTCACCCCTGTACAATATCATGCCCTAATATCCTACTGTGCAATACTACCCTTCGAGTGCAGTACGTCCGACACTGATTGTTATTTATTACTTCGGTACTCTTGTCTTGTTCCGTATATTGTACAGTATTTTGTATTTATATAGTGTTTTGTATATTGTACAGGATTGCTTATTATTTTTATTGGATAGTAGTCTTTTTATTTACATTGTTAGTTTTTTTCTTTATTACCTCTTGTGTTATTTATTTTACCCCATATTTGTTCCCACTACCGCACCTTAAGTTGGAGTCCTTAATCTTGTTATATGCAAATATAATGACAATAAAGTCCATTCTGTGACAATCTGTCACTTCATTTCTGTAAGTTTTTCGTGTTTTGGTATTTACTTCCTGTTCAGTGCTCTTATTTTGTTGTATTTCCTGTTTTATTCACGGAGCACTGTTGTTTTTCTCTTTTCATTGATTGGCAGCGGTTCACACCTGCTGTCAATCACACTAGTGTCTATTTATGTTGCACTCGAGCACTCCTCAGTGCTCGATGATAAAATCTATGATGGAGAATTTACTATGCAAGACTGCTTCATGTTTATTTCTGTTTCTTATGAGTATTAAATTATTTTCTTACCTTCACTCAACTCTCCTGGATTCTTGCATCATCGGGGGGACACAACAGCAGACATGCGAGTTCCCAACACATTCTATTCTATTTTAGCCCACTAACAGCCAAGGACTTTAAAGACCTCAACATGGACTTTGGTTGTGATCCCCCTGCCAAAGCACCCATTCTCTTAATGGCTCTGCTGTTGAGATAGTCCGTGGATACAAGTATCATGGTACAATTTTAGACAATAAATTGACCTTTGATGCCAACAATGACCGTATTTGCAAGAAGGCCAATCAGAGGCTGTTTTTCTTGACGAAACTGAGGGGCTTTCAGGTTGATAGAACACTAATGAGGATGTTCTGTTTATCTTGTATCGAGTCTATTTTAACATATTCTATCACTTCCTGGTTTGGTAATGTTGCATTTGGACCAGATGTTCCTCCGAGGGAATTTAAGTTGCTGGTCAATCCCAAGCTGATTTTAAATGAACACCCAGAACAGAATAGGTATTTTGCAATTTATTCCAAAGTTTCGGAGAGACCAACCTAAAAAACAACACATTCAATTTGCATCGCCTAGTTGATCTGACAACACTACGGAAGTCTTGTCTTTTTCAATATGCCACTAGACACCCCCCGAAACTCCCCCCTAACCCCCCACCACCCCCAGAGGGAATCCACATATCTATTGTTTTCCTCAGCTGTAGACTACCTTGAGATAGGAAAAAGGAGTATTGCTACTCCTGCATTCCAAGCTCAAGGCAGTTCACAGTGTGGGATAAGAAAATATTTTAAAAAAAGAGTACAAGATGGAACACTAGCTATTTCAAACATGACTGAAGAAAATAAATAACTTTTAAATATGGATATACGTCCCACTGCAAGGTTCTCATAGTCATCATTGTCACCGATGTCCCACTGGGTGTGAGTTTTCCTTGCCCTTATGTGGGCCTACCAAGGATGTCGTAGTGGTTTGTGTTGTGGTTTGTGCAGCCCTTTGAGACACTAGTGATTTAGGGCTATATAAGTAAACATTGATTGATTGACTGATATGCAAATATCTATCTCCTTCAATAACCTCAGTGTGGCCAATAAAAACAGACTATTCAGTATAATCAAGGTGTACCAAAAGACCATAGGCACAACCTTGAAACCCCTGAACCCGATCTATCAGGTCAGAGTCATCCAGAAGGCAAAGGCCATTCTGGTCAACCTTTAGCACCCTCTCAACTTAGAGTTTAGACTCTTGCCCTCAGGATGTAGGTACACCCCTCGTAATAGAAAGGCCAAAAACAACAGATACATAAGATCCTTTGTTCCCTCAGCTTTTGATTTTATAAATGAACTCCTTAAACAAGCTTAGCTGCTATGCCAAGGGTAGGGAACCTATGGCTCTAGAGCCAGATGTGGCTCTTTTGATGACTGCATCTGACCCTCTGATAAATCTGAGCTGACATTGCGTAACACGATAAGTAATGAATAATTCCAAATGTAATCACAGTGTTGAAAAAAAAATTCAAAATATAAAACATTCTCATGCATTTTTAATCCATCCATCCGTTTTCTACCGCACCAGTTCAAGAAGTTGCGTTAATGGTAAGAAGTTATTTATTTATTATTGGTTAGTGTTGGGCTTGCACTCCTGGGGGTTTTTCAGACCACCAAGCACCGACATAAGAGCCTGTTTCAGGGTTATAATATTGTTTTATTTTTCAATGAGTCTCTCAGTTTCTTTCCAGCAATTGTCTTTTCCTCTTTCGTTCTCGCTCGCGCTCTGGCTCCAGGCCCAACCCCGTCCCTCCTCCTGGCTGCTGCTTATAAACAGAGCGACAGGTGATTAGATAACAAGGCCCAGGTGGGCCATCTACGCACCTGTCGCTGATTTCGAGGCCAATTCTGGCAACACCCCACTTCGCTGCAGGCCTGCAGGTCACGCCCCTTCCACAGTTAGCTTAAGAATAACAGTGTTATTACAAAGAATAAGAGACCTATTATACTGTAGAAATGTTGGTCTTACTTAAAATGCACGCATTTAGTTGTGTTCAGTGTTGAAAAAAATATTATATGGCTCTTACGGAAATACATTTTAAAATATTTGGATTCTTGGCTCTCTCAGCCAAAAATGTTCCCGACCCCTGTGCTATGCAGTCACTTTAGTGGGATGCAACGTGTGATTAGTTTTTATTGTATTACAAATGTTTTTTGTTTTTAGCTCAATGCCTTCATGATGGTTTGTATGATGTATGTATTTTATGTATTTGTACCTTGTTTTTAGTGTTGTACCTTATTTTTAGTGTTGTACCTCGTTTTTACTGTTGAACCTTGTTTTTAATGACTACTGCTGCAAACCAAATTGCCCTTTGGGGGCGATAAAGATTTTCTAAGTCTAAGAAAGTAAGATGACAGCACGCAGACAAAGCAGAGACAAGGAAATCACAAGGCCAACCAGAACATTCCGTCACATATTGTGCTACTGGACCTGCTTTGCATAATATATGTGACCACTCCTTTTAGAGGCGGCCTCAGTGATGTTGACCGTGGAACTCCTGAATAAACAGAGGGACGCGGGAGCCGGACCTTAGAGCGTAGGGCGAGACTGTGACTAAGTGTGCAGCTCCATGCGTTCTCCTCATGAGCTAAATTGAACTCTGTCTCTGCATGATTCCTTGCTTATTGTCTGTTTAATAGATGTCATCAGTGTTTGAATCTGACAGTCCCTTTCGGGGTCGCACGGGGTGCTGGAGCCTGTCTCAGCTGCATTTGGGCGGGAGGGCGGGGTACACGCTGGACAAGTCGCAACCTCATTGCAGGGCCAACACAGATGGACAGAGTTGATCGATAAAAATGTTGACCACGGAGCAGGCCCTAAACATGATATTGTTAATAGCCCCATTTTTGGTCTTTATTATTACTAATCTATTTTAGTCACTAGACTCCTGAAGGGCCCCCGATTTGAACCTAAATCAAACGTCAGGGCAGGGCGTAAGTTAGTTTACATTTAAAACACTCAATTCCTTCTAAAGCAAAGTGACTTTTTGAGTACTTAGGAGGCGTCAAACCCGATTCCTGACCGGGTCGCGGAAAAAATCGTGCTTGTCAATCCGGTCGGGACTGCATGGAAGATCACGCAGGAGCGGCGCAGGCCCGTGGGAGGAAGGCGGGAATATGTCTGTGGACTAATGGCAGCGAATCAGAGGCATCTGCTGCCTCACGGTGCCAGCAGCGTCCAAACACAAACACCACATGCTCGCCATCGCTTGCTCGTTTGCTATTCTGGAGGCTCCTGCGCACATCAGAGCTGGAAACGTATGTCGGATAGGCTGTGAGTTTACAAAATCAATATGAGTCTGAGAACCCAAATGTGTTGTGTTTCCAGGCTGACGGACATAGAGTGGTCAATTGCAGAATGGCAAATAAAAAAAGATGTCGTGGCTGTCACCGGAACCGCATGTTTTGCATTTCGGCCGCATCGTCCACAGCTGCTGTGCAATATGCAAAGCGAGACACCCGCAAGTGTCATTTATCACTGCCGTGGGGAATGATGATCGCATCCTGATGGAGCTCTCGCCTGCACTCCTGCAGGGACCCGAGCTGAGTGCTTTGTCTTAACCAGCACCTCACCACGGCTGCTGGCTTTCATTTAGGAGCGTTTGCATCGACTCGAAAGGCTTTCAGACGCCTTACACCGCTAAAAGATGAAATATATGGAGCTTTCACAAGCCGGCTGCACATTAAGAGCGTAAGAAGTGGTGATGAGAGTTGTAGAGGTGTTTTGTAGAAGAACATTATCGCCGGTATTTAGGAATATCAACTGGCTGAAAAGGCAACATATTTCTATCGTATTTCATCACTGTTATGAATACATTTACATGACAAAATGACATACACAGGAAGGAAAACACATTTACATTGTTGTTACATTAAAGTGGAAGTACACTTTCTTTTTTTTTCATGAATGTATTAATCAATCCAACAAAACAATAATAATGCAATCAAATTCCAAAACCAAACCCGACCCAGTAACATTCAGATTAGCAATAAACAGAGTAATTGAGGACACACAAACATGACACGGTACAGTCTAAAAGTAGTGAAACAAAAATAAATATTATCAAAATTAATAAAAATTTCAAAATAACAGTAATTAAAAATCCCTCATTGATATTATCATCAAAAAAGTTAATACAAAAAATTATTTAAAAAATTAACAATGCATCGCATCTCATAAGCTTGATAACACACTGTGTCCAATATTTTACACAAAGATATAATAAGTCATATTTTTGTTCATTTAATACTTAAAACAAATTTCAATAATAGATCCCATATTCAAATATATGACTCATTATTATCTAAACTAAATGCACTTTCTGTGTATTGTATATGGTAAAAAACAGTGTTTTATACATGGTAAAACCTGCCAAAAAGAAGGGGACTTAACGGGGTGCCTTGAGGAATGCTTCATTTATGTAAATCCCAAGTTTGGACCTCCGTGTTCTATAGCCATGTGCGCATGAGCACATTTAATCCAATTACAAACCTAACGGGCATAAAAATGCTTCATGTAAACACGCCATTCGGAATATCCTGACCCGATCTCAGACATTTGGATCAACATGTGTCCAGTTGTCGCTTTAAAGGGGAACGTTATCACAATTTCAAAAGGGTTAAAAACAATAAAAATCAGTTCCCTGTGGCTTGTTTTATTTTTCAAAGTTTTTTTCAAAATTTTAAACCTCCCAGAATATCCCTAAAAAAACCTTAAAGTTCTTGATTTTCCCTATTTGCGATGCGTCTGTCCATTTCCCTGTGACGTCATACAGGGCTGCCAATACAAACAACATGGCGGTTACCACAGCAAGATATAGCGACATTAGCTCGGATTCAGACTCGGATTTCAGCGGTTTAAGCGATTCAACAGATTACGCATGTATTGAAACAGATGGTCGGAGTATGGAGGCAGATAGCGAAAACGAAATTGAAGAAGAAATTGAAGCTATTGAGCGAATAGCTATTGACGCTATTCGGCCATAAAATGGGTGTTCCTAATGAAGTGGCCCATAGCATGGCTGCCTTATTAGCAACGCCGGTAAAATGTGCGGACCAAACGATCAGGACTTTCTCATCTTGTGACACGAGAGCAACATAAATCCGTCGATTGGTAAGTGTTTGTTTCGCATTAAATGTGGCTATCTAGTTTCAGATGTACATACAGCTAGCGTAAATAGCATGTTAGCATCGATTAGCGTAGCATGTTAGCATCAATTAGCTGGCAGTCACATAAGTCACATTAGCTGATTAGCACATAAGTCAACAACATCAATAAAACTCACCTTTGTGATTTCGTTGACTTTATCGTTGCAAATGCATCTGCAGGTTATCCATACATCTCTGTGCCATGTCTGTCTTAGCATCATCGGTAAAATGTGCAGACACTCTGGCAAATTCAATGGGGGTCTGGCGGAAGATTTCTTGCCAGTGGTGCAACTTGAATCCCTCCCTGTTAGTGTTGTTACACCCTCCGACAACACACCCACGAGGCATGATGTCTCCAAGGTTCCAAAAAATAGTCGAAAAAACAGAAAATAACAGAGCTGAGACCCGGTGTTTGTAATGTGAAAATGAAAATGGCGGGTGTATTACCTCGGTGACGTCACGTTCTGACGTCATCACTAAAAGACCGATAAACAGAAAGGCGTTTAATTTGCCCAAATTCACCCATTTAGAATTCGGAAATCGGTAAAAAAAAATATATGGTCTTTTTTCTGCAACATCAAGGTATATATTGACGCTTGCATAAGTTTGGTGATAACGTTCCCCTTTAACGAAAGGTTTTATTCATGACATTACAATTACGCCGCAACCGGTACAAAATCTCAACATAAAAAGCACAAAATAGCTCAATTTCAAAAAGAGAGGTAAAACAAAAGTAGTGAACAGAAGGAAAGTATGATACTGTGATAACGTTATTACAAGCTGTTTTTACCATATGTAATACTTTCTGTGTATTATATATAGTAAGAAAAAGTGTTTTATACATGGTAAAACCTGCCAAAAAGAAGGGGACTTAAAGGGGTGCCTTGAGGAACGCCTCATTTATGTAAATCCCAAATTTGGACCCCGGTGTTCTGTAGATATGTGTGCATAGGCACATTTAATCCAATTAAAAGCCTAACAGGAATAAAAATGCTTCATGTAAACACGCCATTCGGAATATCCTGACCCGATCACACACATTCGGATCAAAATGTGTCCCGTTGTCGCCCTCAACATAAAAAGCGTAGAACAGCTCAATTTCAAAAAGAGAGGTAAAACAAAAGTAGTGAACTGAAGTAAAATACGATACCGTGATAATGTCGGACAAGCAGAAATGCACAAGGCCATGTTTGTTTACAGTGGATGTCTACTGCCTCTTACTTGCTGTTTTTTAGCATATATAATCATTTCTGTTTATTATATATGGTAAAAAACTGCTAGTAAGAGGCATCTAACAATTCAGGTAATGATGGTACATCTATTCCGCCTATGTCCATCCAAAACCCTCAACAAAGTTTTATATAAAGTCTGTAAGTATGTATGCAATGTAGTAACAGGCACATTCATGTAATATTTACAGTTTTTTTTTTTTTTTTTTTTTTTCATTTTAAGCGTTGCCGAAAAGTCTTTTCAGTCTGGGTGCATTGACTTCACACAGGTTGCTAATATGCGCTAAACATTTCCAATAAAAAACCTAAAACTGTGACTTACATTGTACGCTCATTATTGTCGTTATTTAGGAATATCACCTGGCTGAAAAGGTAACATATTTCTATCATATTTCATCACTGTTATGAATACATTTACATGACAAAATGACACACACAGGAAGGAAAGCATGTTTACATTGTTGTTACACTAAAGTGAAAGTACACGTTATGTGCATTATATATGGTAAAAAAAACAGTATTTTATACATGGTAAAACCTGCCAAAAAGAAGGGTACTTAAAGGGGTGCCTTGAGGAACGCCTTATTTATGTAAATTCCAAGTTTGGATCCCGGTGTTCTGTAGCTATGTGCGCATGGGCACATTAAATCCTATTAAAAGCCTAACAGGAATAAAAATGCTTCATGTAAATACCCCATTCGGAATATACTGACCCGATCACACACATTCGGATCAAAATGTGTCCAGTTTTCGCCCTCACATAAAAAGCACGGAACAGCTCAATTTAAAAAAGACAGGTAAAACAAAAGTAGTGAACAGAAGGAAAATATGATACCGTGTCAACGTCGGACAAGCAGAAATGCACAAGGCCATGCTTGTTTACAGTGGATGTCTACTACCTCTTACTAGCCGTTTTTACCGTAGATAATACTTTTTGTGTATTATATATGGCAAAAAACTGCTAGTAAGAGGCATCTAACAATTCAGGTAATGATGGTACATCTATTCTGCCTATAAACCATCCAAAACCCTCGAAAAAGTTTTATATAAAGGCTGTAAGTATGTATGTAATGTAGTAACAGGCACATTCATGTAATATTTACTGTTTTTTTGTTTTTTTCATTTTAAGCGTTGCCGAAATGTCTTTTCAGTCTGGGTGCATTGACTTCACACAGGTTGCTAATATGCACTAAACAGTTCTAATAAAAAACCTAAAACTGTGACTTACAATGTACGCTCATAATTGTTGTTATTTAGGAAAATCACCTTGCAGAAAAGGTAACATATTTCATCACTGTTATGAATAAATTTACATGACAAAATGACAAATACAGGAAGGAAAACATGTTTACATTGTTGTTACATTAAAATGGAAGTACACTTTCTGTGTATTATATATGGTAAAAAAAAAACAGCGTTTTATAAATGGTAAAACCTGCCAAAAAGAAGGGGACTTAAAGGGGTGCCTTGAGGAACGCCTCATTTATGTAAATCCCAAGTTTGGACCCCCGTGTTCTATAGCCATGTGCGCATGAGCACATTTAATCCAATAAAAAACCTAACGGGAATAAAAATGCTTCATGTAAACACGCCATTCGGAATATCCTGACCCAATCTCTCACTTTCGGATCAAAATGTGTCCAGTTGTCGCCCTTAACATAAAAAGCACAAAACAGCTCAATTTCAAAAAGAGAGGTAAAACAAAAGTAGCGGATAGAAGGAAAATATATTATACCTTGATAACGTCGGACAAGCAGAAATGCACAAAGCCATGTTTGTTTACAGTGGATGTCTACTGCCTCTTACTTGCTGTTTTTTGTTTTACCATATATAATACTTTCTGTGTATTATATATGGCAAAAAACTGCTAGTAAGAGGCATCTAACAATTCAGGTAATGACGGTGTATCTATTCCGCCTATAAACCATCCAAAACCCTCAACACTGTTTTATACACACGCTGTATGTAAGTATGTATGCACAGTCATGTAATATTTACATTCTTTTCGTTTTAAGCGTTGCCTAAACATATTTTAAGTCTGGGTGAAGTACACTTTTTGTGTATTCTGTATGGTAAATAAAACAACTGTGTTTTATGGATGCTAAAACCTGCCATAAAGAGAGGACTTAATGGGGTCCCTTGAGGACTGCCACATTTAATCCGATTAAAAAGCCTAACGGGAATAAAAATGCTTCATGTAAACATGCCATTCGGAATATCCTTATCCGATCACACATATTCGGATCAAACTTTGTCCAGTTGTCGCCTAAGCGAGTGGTTTAATTCCCGACATTACAGTTACCCCAAGTGCTGACTGCTCACCTGAAATATATACAGAGTGTGAAAAATGAAGTCACGCCACAACCTGTACAAAATCTTAACATAAAAAGCAAGGAACAGCTCAATTAAAAAAAAAGAGGTAAAACAAAAGTAGTGAACAGAAGGAAAATATCATAATGTGATAACAGCATCATAGCGGGTGACTTTTCAAATAATGCTACATTAGCATTGGTGCTAATTGTTAAACATCTTCCCGCTTGAAGCCAAACCACCACCAGACGTGTGTTTCCAGAGGGGCAAGCCCATAATGCGGGTATCAGGGACAACAACGTTCTAAAGCTTAATGATGTATCAAATTGTGAGGTTTTTGTTTTGTTTTGTTTTTTACCTTTTGCGTTCATGTTTTTGATGCGTTTCGCTTGATGGCAAAATATGTCGATCGAGAGATGGTGTGGCGTTCATATGTTGTCAATATTCAATGTTTTATCCTTCATAGTTAATATTGTACATTTCACATTCTTTATTTTCATGTACATCCTGGGTGTCTCATTCAGTCAAAAAAATTAAAGTAAAATTCCATTCCGTTTTTTAAGGCAGTCTGTCATAACGATTTTAGCACTTAATCAGACATTATTGTGAGGTTTTCTATTAATGTTCCTAAAAAGAGATAAACCGGGCCCCAGACAATTGTTTTTCTCTAAATTTGGCCCCCGAGCCAAAATAAGTGCCCAGGCCCGGACTGGACTCTCACTATTATGTTAGATCCACTATGGACTGGACTCTTAAAATATTGTGCTAGATCCACTACCGACAGGACTCTCTCACTATTATGTTAGATCCACTATGGACTGAACTCTTACAATATTATGCTAGATCCATTATGGACTGGACTCTCATTATTATGTTAGATCCACTATGGACTGGACTCCCACTATTATGTTAGATCCACTATGGACTGGACTCTCACTATTATGTTAGATCCACTATGGACTGGACTCTTACTATTATGTTAGATCCACTATGGACTGGACTCTCACTGTTATGTTGAATCCATTATGGACTGGACTATTACTATTATGTTAGATCCACTATGGACTGGACTCCCACTGTTATGTTAGATCCGTTATGGACTGGACTATTACTTTTATGTTAGATCCACTATGGACTGGACTCTCACTGGTATGTGAGATCCACTATGGACTGGACTCTCACACTATTATATTAGATCCACTATGGACTGGTTTCTCACTATTATGTTAGATCCACTATGGACTGGACTCTCACACTATTATGCTAGATCCACTATGGACTGGACTCTCACTCTATTGTGCAAGATCCATTATGGATTGGACTCTCACACTATTATGCTAGATCCACTATGGACTGGACTCTTACAATATTATGCCAGATCCACTATGGACTGGACTCTCACTATTATGTTAGATCCACTATGAACTGGACTCTCACACTATTATATTAGATCCACTATGGACTGGTTTCTCACTATTATGTTAGATCCACTATGGACTGGACTCTCACACTATTATGCTAGATCCACTATGGACTGGACTCTCACTCTATTGTGCAAGATCCATTATGGATTGGACTCTCACACTATTATGCTAGATCCACTATGGACTGGACTCTTACAATATTATGCTAGATCCACTATGGACTGGACTCTCACTATTATGTTAGATCCACTATGAACTGGACTCTTACTATTATGCTAGATCCACTATGGACTGTACTCTCACTATTATGTTACACCCACTCGACGTCCATTGCATCTGGTCACCCACATCTGTGGTCTTCTTTTCTAGGTTTCTCATAGTTATTCATATTGACATCCCACTGGGTTGTGAGTTTTTCCTTGCCCTTTTTTGTGCTCTGAACTGAGGATGTCGTCGTGGCTTGTGCAGCCGTTTGAGAAATTTGTGATTTAGGGCTATATAAATAAACATTGCATTGATTGGTTGATTGATATTCTACAGAGTTCAGCACAAGGACAGCATCCCCTAAAAACTCCAGAATTGCACCAAACAACATATTTATTGCTGTCTCCATCTTGTTGTGACTCTTCTTGCGAGTCGTGGCCCAGATAGTCATCAGTGACGTGATTAAAGGCGCTGAGCAACGCCTCCTGCAGGGCCTGCCGCTGTCCATCTCCTCCCTCCTCCTAGTGTGCGCTGTCCTCCGCGGCCTGAGGACGGAGGACGCCGTCCTCTCTCATGCGACTTCTCCGTACTTGACTCCTAATGCTTCCGAAGGTTGAGGATGTTCTCACCGACTAACTAATGACCTCCGAGAGCGTCTCCCTAATCAAGTGGCCACTCGGGAGGTCCATCACGTGCCGGCACGTCGCCCTTCCCCCTCCCGAGTATTTCCAGAGTGTTTGCCAGAGTGTTAAATGACTCCAGTTAATTGACTCTCATTTTTTATTTGGGAGACATAATCGCTGGATAATGGGCTCCCAGCTGAAGGCGAGGATGCTAATTTCACGTCAATAAATGCGATTCTAGGGAAAGGCCACGGCCGCTGACGAGGCGACCATATTGCTTTTATTACCGGCGCAATTAAAGGCTCGCGTCGTACGTCTTCATCAGAAAGGCTCTAATTAGGAAGGAAGAACTGCCTGGATCAAAGACGCTGTTAAAGGCCTACTGAAATGAGATTTTCTTATTCAAACGGGGATAGCAGGTCCATTCTATGTGTCATACTTGATCATTTCGCGATATTGCCATATTTTTGCTGAAAGGATTTAGTAGAGAACATCGACGATAAAGTTTGCAACTTTTGGTCGCTAATAACAAAGCTTTGCCTGTTCCGGAAGTAGCAGACGATGTACGCGTGACGTCACGGGTTGTAGAGCTCCTCACATCTTAACATTGTTTACAATCATGGCCACCAGCAGCGAGAGCGATTCAGACCGAGAAAGCGACGATTTCCCCAACAATTTGAGCGAGGATGAAAGAATCGTCGATGAGGAAAGTGAGAGAGAAGGACTAGAAATGAAAAATAAAAAATTAGACGTCAGAGCGATTCAGATGTTATTAGACAAATTTATTAGGATAATTCTGGAAAATCCCTTATCTGCTTATTGTATTACTAGTGTTTTAGTGACATTATATGGTCGTACCTGTACAACCTGAAAGTCAGAGGGGTGTGGCCACGGGTGTGGTGACCGCCAGTGTCTCTGAGAGAAGCCACGTTTTTCCACCAGGCGAAAGCAGCCGGGCTGAGATTTTTTTTTCCCCCTCCTCCACGGTGTAAGCATCCAACGGTCGGGGGCGGGCGGTGGGAGGAGGTAAGAGAGTCTGCAGCTGCAGGAGGAACGACGCAAGCTCTCCGCTCATGTCTACGGTAAGAGCCGACTTATTACCACCATTTTCTCACCGAAACCTGCCGGTTGACATGTGGTAGGGAACCATGTTCGCTTGACCGCTCTGTTCCATAGTAAAGCTTCACCGTCATCTTTCGGGAATGTAAACAATGAAACACCGGCTGTGTTTGTGTTGCTAAACGCGGCCGCAATACGCCACTTCCCACCTACATCTTTCTTCTTTGATGTCTCCATTATTAATTGAACAAATTGCAAAAGATTCAGCAACACAGATGTCCAGAATACTGTGGAATTATGCGATGAAAAGAAACGACTTAAAGCTGTGAACGGTGCTAGAACAAAATGTCCTCTACAATGCGTGATGTCACGTGCACGCGTCATCATACCGCGAGGTTTTTGCATGATACTTCCGCGCGAAATCTAAAATTGCAATTTAGTTAACTAAACCGGCCGTATTGGCATGTGTTGGAATGTTATTATTTCATCATTGATATATAAACTATCAGACTGCGTGGTCGGTAGTAGTGGGTTTCAGTAGGCCTTTAAGACTCCATTGTTTCCTGTTTTTGCACCTCCTTGTTTGTTTTGTTTCCATGACTACCCATTAGTTTTCACCTGTCCTCATGTCACGCACCTGTCTCACGCTTTGCACTCGCACACCTGTCACTAATCATGTCTATTATTTAAAGCGAAAGTTGCCAGGAAGTCAGCCTGGCGACTTTACCTCCACTCTGCTTCATGCCATGTTTACGATTCACGCTGCTTCTTCCATAGTTCCATGCCAAGTAAGTTTTTGTTTTTTGTTCATACTTTCTGCCTTTGTGCAAGATTTGTTTCAATAGTCAAGTTTGTTCTCCGCGATTGTGCGTGCCTTTTGTTTGCTTCTTTTTTTTGTAGTTATAGTATTTGAATAAAAGATGTCATTACCTTCACGCCTTGCCCGCTCCAACTTTCATTTGCATTCCGGAAAAACAAACCCCAAAGTCTACGTTCTGACCGACTTATGGACGATTTTTTCCCCCCAAGATGGCACTGATGTAGTGGCTGCTGGTGGAAGGAGCTCAGGGCCCTTGTATCATCCTTTTGTGTTCCTTGTGTTCCCCTCAATGTTTTCATGGGGTTTTTTAGGGGTGCGGGGGTTTTGCCTTTTGGTTCGAGACCCATTGGGACCGTGCGAAAAGGGGTGGCACTTTCGTGACTTCTGAGGTGCTTTTTTGTGGACGTCTGGATATGCCTCCCGGGAGCCTGATAACCCTTGTGTGGTGTTCGGGTTTGTGGGACCCGTTTTCATTTTTTTATTAAAAGAAAAATGATACAATTAATTAATTTTTCAAACTGACACTTCGCTGACTTTGGCTCATTTTCTGTGAAGAATATATATCAGAATACATATTTAATGACTTGCGATGAGGTGGCGACTTGTTCAGGGTGTACCCAGCCTTCCGCCCGAATACAGCTGGGATAGACTCCGGCAACTCCCTGCCACCCCAAAAGGGACAAGCGGTAGAAAGTGGATGGATGGAAGGATATTTAATGACCACACACCATACACCCCTCCTACACATTTCTATTACATATAGGATGTCCGGGTCCACTGGAACCGGGGCTAAAAGAAGTGTGGAAATTGATGTTCTGTGTACTACACACAAACACCTACACACACATTCACACACTTACACACATACAGCAGGCCTAGACAGGAGGAGGACAGAGTGTATGTACACAGAACATCAGAGGGTCAAATGTGAGAGAAAATGAGAGCAGCCAGTTGTCAAGACTTGGATAATGAGGTGGTTGTTTTCCCGAGATGCAAGTGAACTTGGACCGGAGATGGCATGAAGGTAAATACATCTTTTATTTTAACACTATACTACAAAAAAAATGAATAAACAAAAGGCGCTCACAAGGAGGTACAAACACTTGGCTATGAAACAAAACTATGAACATAAAATAAAACACTTGCACAATGGCATGAATAACAAACACACTTACTGTAACGAGAAAGTAACATGGGTCTTTTGCATGAAATGGCATAGAAGGTGGTGAAGGAGGTGATGTTCCCAAAATGAACAACAGAAACAGACAGGCTTAAATAATACTGTGGTGATTAGTGAAAACTGGTGTGAGACATGAGGACAGGGGCGTGACATGTGGACAAGGTGAAAACTAATGAGTTGGCATGGTAATGGGACAAACAAGGAAGTGCAAAAACTAAAAACAATGGAGTCTTAAGCAAAACAGAATGTAACTAAACAAATACAAATACAAATACATTGAAAAAGCAAGATGGCGGCGCCAGGACGGGCTGCGACACTGCGGTGCTCTTGCTAAAGATGGAACATTTGGCGGAAATGCCGGACAGTTCAGCAGACTTCATGGCTGGCTCGCATCGTGGTCACTCCGTGATCACGTACGACCGCCAGACACTTCTGGATATGGACATATCGGGCCGTTTTGGACTGATAGACGCGGGCGTGCTAAACATGCTAACTAGCACGGGAATACGTCGGCGGCTACATCCAACGGCCTGTGAAGCAGCGGAGTCTAGTAGCAGCGGGGGCCGTCTACGGAGCAGACGCCAGCGGTGTGATCGGAAACGTGGATGCCGAGCGGGGCTTAAAACAAAGCAGAAGGCTAATCCCCACAGAACACCACTTCCCTCCATCCTGAAGACGGATTTAGATGAAAGATGCGAGACTACTGGTCTGGGTAAGGAGTCTGTTAAATTAGAACAAGTTTTTTCTGCTTTGAGTGTTTCAGAGTTGGACATGTGTTTTACTGAGGTGGCTAACTATGATGCGTGCAGTTTATCAAAGCAACAAACAAACAATCGGAAAATCCCCGTTACTGAGGAGGCTAACCATGATGCGTGCAGTTTATCAAAGCAACAATCAAACAATCGGAACATTCCCGTCGTATCAATTCCTAGATATGGTTGTAATTATACTGAATGCACTGGGCATAATAAACTCAACATTATTAATATTGCTACTACGGATAATTTGATCAACAATTCCCTAAAACAGCCCACAACCTATAATATAGGTTTTTTAAACATAAGATCATTGTCTCCCAAAACGTTGTTAGTTAATGATATTATCAGAGACAACAATCTTAACGTCATCGGTCTCAGTGAAACCTGGCTTAAACCAAATGACTTTTTTGCGCTAAATGAGGCATGTCCTCCTAACTTTACACATGCGCATATTGCCCGTCCGCTTAAAAGGGGTGGGGGGGTCGCACTAATATACAACGAAAACTTTAACCTTAGTCCTAACATAAATAATAAATATAAATCGTTTGAGGTGCTTACTATGAGGTCTGTCACACCGCTGCCTCTACACCTGGCTGTTATCTACCGCCCCCCAGGGCCCTATTCGGACTTTATCAATGAATTCTCAGAGTTCGTTGCTGATCTAGTGACACACGCCGATAATATAATCATAATGGGGGACTTTAATATCCATATGAATACCCCATCGGACCCACCGTGCGTAGCGCTCCAGACTATAATTGATAGCTGTGGTCTCACACAAATAATAAATGAACCCACGCATCGCAACGGTAATACCATAGACCTAGTGCTTGTCAGGGGTATCACCGCTTCCAAAGTTACGATACTCCCGTATACTAAAGTATTGTCCGATCATTACCTTATAAAATTCGAGGTTCAGACGCATGTTCGTCAAACTAATAATAATAATAACTGCTATAGCAGCCGCAACATTAATACGGCCACAACGACAACTCTTGCTGACCTACTGCCCTCGGTAATGGCACCATTCCCAAAATATGTGGGCTCTATTGATAACCTCACTAACAACTTTAACGACGCCCTGCGCGAAACCATTGATAACATAGCACCGCTAAAGTTAAAAAAGGCTCCAAAAAAGCGCACCCCGTGGTTTACAGAAGAAACTAGAGCTCAGAAATTATTATGCAGAAAGCTGGAACGCAAATGGCGCACGACTAAACTTGAGGTGCACCATCAAGCATGGAGTGATGGTTTAATAACTTATAAACGCATGCTTACCTTAGCTAAAGCTAATTATTACTCAAATCTCATCCACAGTAATAAAAACGATCCTAAATTTTTGTTTAGTACGGTAGCATCGCTAACCCAACAAGGGACTCCTTCCAGTAGCTCCACCCACTCAGCTGATGACTTTATGCAATTCTTTAGTAAGAAAATTGAAGTCATTAGAAAGGAGATTAAAGACAATGTGTCCCAGCTACAACGGGGTTCTATTAACACTGACACGATTGTATATACGGCGGATACTGCCCTCCAAAATAGTTTCTCTCGTTTTGAGGAAATAACATTAGAGGAATTGTTACAACGTGTAAATGGAATAAAACAAACAACATGTTTACTTGACCCTCTTCCTGGGAAACTGATCAAGGAGCTCTTTGTATTATTAGGTCCATCAGTGCTAAATATTATAAACTTATCACTTTCCTCGGGCACTGTTCCCCTAGCATTCAAAAAAGCGGTTATTCATCCTCTTCCTAAAAGACCTAACCTCGATCCTGACCTCATGGTAAACTACCGACTGGTGTCTCACCTTCCCTTTATTTCAAAAATCCTCGAAAAAATTGTTGCGGAGCAGTTAAATGAACACTTAGCGTCTAACAATCTATGTGAAACCTTTCAATCCGGTTTCAGGGCAAATCACTCGACGGAGACAGCCCTCGCAAAAATTACTAATGATCTATTGCTAACGATGGATTCTGATGCGTCATCTATGTTGCTGCTCCTCGATCTTAGCGCTGCTTTCGATACTGTCGATTATAATATTTTATTAGAACGTATCAAAACACGAATTGGTAAGTCAGACTTAGCCCTGTCTTGGTTTAACTCTTATCTTACTGATAGGATGCAGTGTGTCTCCCCTAACAATGTGACTTCGGACTACGTTAAGGTAACGTGTGGAGTTCCCCAGGGTTCGGTCCTTGGCCCTGCACTCTTCAGCATCTACATGCTGCCGCTAGGTGACATCATACGCAAATACGGTGTTAGCTTTCACTGTTATGCTGATGACACCCAACTCTACATGCCCCTAAAGCTGACCAACATGCCGGATTGTAGTCAGCTGGAGGCGTGTCTTAATGAAATTAAACAATGGATGTCCGCTAACTTTTTGCAACTCAACGCCAAAAAAACGGAAATGCTGATTATCGGTCCTGCTAGACACCGAACTCTATTTAATAATACAACTCTAACATTTGACAACCAAACAATTAAACAAGGCGACACGGTAAAGAATCTGGGTATTACCTTCGACCCAACTCTCTCCTTTGAGGCACACATTAAAAGCGTTACTAAAACGGCCTTCTTTCATCTCCGCAATATCGCTAAAATTTGCTCCATTCTGTCCACTAAAGACGCTGAGATCATTATCCATGCGTTTGTTACGTCTCGCCTCGACTACTGTAACGTATTATTTTCGGGTCTCCCCATGTCTAGCATTAAAAGATTACAGTTGGTACAAAATGCGGCTGCTAGAATTTTGACAAGAACAAGAAAGTTTGATCACATTACGCCTGTACTGGCTCACCTGCACTGGCTTCCTGTGCACTTAAGATGTGACTTTAAGGTTTTACTACTTACGTATAAAATACTACACGGTCTAGCTCCATCCTATCTTGCCGATTGTATTGTACCATATGTCCCGGCAAGAAATCTGCGTTCAAAGGACTCCGGCTTATTAGTGATCCCCAAAGCCCAAAAAAAAGTCTGCGGGCTGTAGAGCTTTTTCATTTCGGGCTCCAGTACTCTGGAATGCCCTACCGGTAACAGTTCGAGATGCCACCTCAGTAGAAGCATTTAAGTCTCACCTTAAAACTCATTTGTATACTCTAGCCTTTAAATAGACTCCCTTTTTAGACCAGTTGATCTGCCGTTTCTTTTCTTTTTCTTCTATGTCCCACTCTCCTTTGTGGAGGGAGTCCGGTCCGATCTGGTGGCCATGTACAGCTCGCCTGTGTATCGGCTGGGGACATCTCTGCGCTGCTGATCAGCCTCCGCTTGGGATGGTTTCCTGCTGGCTCCGCTGTGAACGGGACTCTCGCTGCTGTGTTGGATCCGCTTTGGACTGGACTCTCGCGACTGTGTTGGATCCATTATGGATTGATCTTTCACAGTATCATGTTCTCATATGTTCTCATAGTCATCAGTATCATCAGTATCACAGTATCATGTTCTCATAGTCATCATTGTCACCGACGTCCCACTGGGTCATTATTGTCACCGATGTCCCACTGGGTGTGAGTTTTCCTTGCCCTTATGTGGGCCTACCGAGGATGTCGTAGTGGTTTGTGCAGCCCTTTGAGACACTAGTGATTTAGGGCTATATAAGTAAACATTGATTGATTGATTGAAATACATGAACAGACATGACACCAGTGTTGACAAACAATGTTGCAACCTTGTGTGGGAACCAGCAGGTGAAGATACACAAAAGAAGAATCCCTTTGGATGCAGAAACTGGCAGAGAAATTTTCCGTGCAACGTTCATATTGTTGTTACTCAGCCAGCGTTTGTGGGTCTGATGGACCCGTTGTATTTTGGAGCTTTTAATGCCTCACAATCAAACACTTTTATGATACAATACTGAACAGATGTTTATTGGGATAAGGTAAACATCTGTTCGTAAAAGGGTTTGAACGTTGCACAGAAAATTTCTCTACCAGTTTCTGCATCTGTTTGGGTCTGTGGGACCCGTTTTCATTTTTTCATTGAAAGAAAAATGACACAATTAATGCATTTTTCAAACTGAGACTCGCTGACTTTGGCTCATTTTCTGTGAAGAACATATATCAGAATACATATTTAATGACCCCACACCATGCACCCCAATTTTATTACATATAAGATGTCCGGGTCCGGTGGACCCGGTGCTAATAGAAGTGTGGAAATTGATGTTCTGTGTACCACACACACACACACACACACACACACACACACACACACACACACACACACACAGAGTGTAGGTACACAGAAGATCAGAGGGTCAAATGTGCGAGAAAATGAGACCAGACAGTGTTGACAATGTTGCAACCTTGTGTGGGAAGCGCAGGTGCAGAAACACAAAAGAAAAATCCCTGTGGAATGCAGAAACTGGCATAGTAATTTTCCGTGCAACGTTCATATTGTTACTCAGCCAGCGTTTGGCCACCGGACCATCACAGGTGGCCATGGATAAAGTGCTGACTGTCAAGAGTCGGGACCCGGGATGGACCGTTCGCCTGTGCATCGGTTGGGGACATCTCTGCGCTGCTGACCCATCTCCACTTGGGATGGTCTCCTGCTGGCTCCACTATGGCCGGGACTCTCACTGCTATGTTGGATCTACTATGGACTCGACTTTCACAATATCATGTTAGACCCGCTCGACATCCATTGCATTTAGTCTCCCCTATGGGATGGGGGGGTAGGGGGTGGCAGGTTGCCCACATATGCGGTCCTCTCCGAAGTTTCTCGTAGTCATTGTCATCGACGTCCCACTGGGGTGAGTTTTTCCTTGCCCTTATGTGGGCTCTGTACCGCAGATGTCCTTGTTACATTGTTTAATGCATCCAGCGGGGCATCACAACAAAATTAGGCACAATAATGTGTTAATTCCACGACTGTATATATCGGTATTGGTTGATATCGGAGTCGGTAATTAAGAGTTGGACAATATCGGAATATTGGCAAGAAAAAGCCCTTACCGGACATCTCTAGTCATATCCCAATGTACTCTGTACATCAGGGGTGTCCAAAGTGCGGCCCGGGGGCCATTTGCGGCCCGCGGGTTATTTATTAACGGCCCCACGGCACATTTTAAAAATACAATTGAAAAAAATTTAAAACATAAAAAGTGGTATAAAAGAGCAAACAGGTGAAATTTAACTATACATTGTTGCAATGCTTATTACTCTTATAACACAAAGCTGCCCTGCAGGTTGTTTCTTTCTTTCAAAAATAATAATGAATCAAAATCAATTTCATTTTGAATTATTGACCTATTCAAGGCTCCAATTACGTCACGTTAAATATTCCACTTTGAGATATTTTGGGGGAAAATGTTGCATATTTTGTGTTTTGCCATATAAAAAAACTGAGGTGTTTTTTTTTTTAAAGAAGGGCCTAAAACAAACAAAAAACATAAAGAACAATAAAACTGATAATTGACGGATATATATGAAGTTGATCTCGAGATTATTGTGCTTAAAGTAATCGGTAAAAAAAAATTATAATTTATTTTTTAACATTTTAATGAGTAGGACACTTTTGGATCCCCAATTATTTTTGTGTGGTTTGTTTTAAAGTGTCATTGCTCAAATAATAATAATGAATCAAAATCCAAAATTAAGGCTCCAATTATTGTATAGTCTCAAATATTCCACCTAAAAAAATTTTATTGGGTGAAAATATTGCACATTTGGTGTTTTTTCCATTTTTTTCCTAATGTTGATCTAGAGATTTAAAACTTGAATAAAAATGAAAATAATAATACTGAATAATGACACATTTTTAATATTTTTTTGACCGAAACCTTTTGGTGTCCCCGGGATCATAACTAAGTGGAGGCCTAAATGTATATTTTTTATACATATATTGTATTGGTTTTTAAAATAAAAATTATGAAAATGGCCCCCACTTGCTTTGATTTTTCAGGGTGCGGCCCTCAGTGGAAAAAGTTTGGACACCCCTGCTGTACATAGTCATGTGGAAAAGGTGGCTCACATTTCTCTACTGATGCCTCAGACGTCAGCAAGTGAATTTTCAGGGAAATATTCACTGAAAATATGAATTGCACTCCAAACGTCAGGGGCCTTGAGTTTTAAAGGTTCTAAAGTGTGTTATTATTGTATCACCAATAACAACTTTCCCTGCTACTTTATTGGAAACTTCCCAAAATACACATTAATGGTGCAGAACCGCCGCCTGAAAGTTTGCAAGTGGAGTGAAGCCTTGTTCTGCTCAATAGAGCTCGCAGATGTTGTAGACAATCTCAGCTCCAACATCTGGAGGACTCTGCCCGACTGTGATGTTCAACCGACCTGACCGCTCACTGGTGAGAGTCAGTCACCCGAGCGTTACAAGGAGTCCTTTGACGAGCGGCCTTGAACGTGGGACGTTGGCGCCTAGGTCATGTGTTCTATGCCGGCACGAGCGGGAGAAGCGGTGTTGAGTAGACGGCGTGGGCGAGTGACGTTGGAACTTTGAGATGTTTCAAAGAAACCTTGACTTTTTTTTCCCCTCCTTCTTTGCATTCATGAGTCACTATGCTCAAAAGGTAAAATCTCTCTGGCGCGCTCCTCTAGAGCCGTGGACGTAATCGCGTTGACGCTGAATTATTCTTCCTTTGGCCGGTGAAGGTTTGTTTCTTTTGTTTTTTTTATATTTTTTTTATTTTTTATTAATCAATCCTGTATAATGCATATGCTCCTTTTTGACTGTACTTAAGTGTATACTAGACTGTATTTATGTTATTCACATGTGAATAATGCTGTATAATAGACTGTATTTATGTTATTCACATGTGAATAATGCTGTATAATAGACTGTATTTATGTTATTCACATGTGAATAATGCTGTATAATAGACTGTATTTATGTTATTCACATGTGAATAATGCTGTATAATAGACTGTATTTATGTTATTCACAATGAATAATGCTGTATAATAGACTGTATTTATGTTATTCACATGTGAATAATGCTGTATAATAGACTGTGTTTATGTTATTCACATGTGAATAATGCTGTATAATACACTGTATTTATGTTAGTATAATAGCCTGTATTTATGTTATTCACATGTGAATAATGCTGTATAATAGTATGTATTTATATTATTCAGATGTAAATAATGCTGTATGATAGACTGTATGTATGTTATTCACATGTGAATAATGCTGTATAATAGACTGTATTTATGTTATTCACATGTGAATAATGCTGCATAATAGACTGTTTATGTTATTCACATGTGAATAATGCGGTATAATAGACTGTATTTATCTTATTCACATGTGAATAATGCTGTTTAATAGACTGTATTTATGTTATTCACATGTGAATAATGCTGTAAAATAGACTGTATTTATGTTATTCACATGTGAATGATCCTGTATAATAGTATGTATTTGTATTATTCACATGTGAATAATAAAAATACAGTCTATTTTCTAGACTGTATTTTACACCATTATTCACATGTGAATAATGATGTAAAATAGACTGTATTTATGTAATTCACTTGTGAATAATGCTGTATAATAGTATGTATTTATATTATTCACATGTGAATAATGCTGCAAAATAGACAATATTTATGTTATTCACATGTGAATAATGCTGTATAATAGTATGTATTTATATTTTTCACATGTAAATAATGCTTTATGATAGACTGTATTTATGTTATTCACATGTGAATAATTCTGTATAATAGACTGTATTTATGTTATTCACATGTGAATAATGCTGCATAATAGACTATGTTTATGTTATTCACATGTGAATAATGCTGTATAATAGACTGTATTAATATTATTCACATGTTAATAATGCTGTGTAATAGACTGTATTTATGTTATTCACATGTGAATAATGCTGTAAAGTAGACTGTATTTATGTTATTCACATGTGAATAATGCTGAATAATAGACTGTATTTATGTTATTCACATGTGAATAATGCTGTATAATAGACTGCATTTTTGTTATTCACATGTGAATAATGCTGTATATTAGACAGTTTTTGTTATTCACATGTGAATTATCCTGCATAACAGACTGTATTTATGTTATTTGCATGTGAATAATGCTGTATAATAGACTGTATTTATGTTATTCACATGTGAATAATGCTGTATAATAGACTGTATTTATGTTATTCACATGTGAATAATGCTGTATAATAGACTGTATTTATGTTATTCACATGTGAATGATCCTGTATAATAGTATGTATTTGTATTATTCACATGTGAATAATAAAAATACAGTCTATTTTCTAGACTGTATTTTACACCATTATTCACATGTGAATAATGATGTAAAATAGACTGTATTTATGTAATTCACTTGTGAATAATGCTGTATAATAGTATGTATTTATATTATTCACATGTGAATAATGCTGCAAAATAGACAATATTTATGTTATTCACATGTGAATAATGCTGTATAATAGTATGTATTTATATTTTTCACATGTAAATAATGCTTTATGATAGACTGTATTTATGTTATTCACATGTGAATAATTCTGTATAATAGACTGTATTTATGTTATTCACATGTGAATAATGCTGCATAATAGACTATGTTTATGTTATTCACATGTGAATAATGCTGTATAATAGACTGTATTAATATTATTCACATGTTAATAATGCTGTGTAATAGACTGTATTTATGTTATTCACATGTGAATAATGCTGTAAAGTAGACTGTATTTATGTTATTCACATGTGAATAATGCTGAATAATAGACTGTATTTATGTTATTCACATGTGAATAATGCTGTATAATAGACTGCATTTTTGTTATTCACATGTGAATAATGCTGTATATTAGACAGTTTTTGTTATTCACATGTGAATTATCCTGCATAACAGACTGTATTTATGTTATTTGCATGTGAATAATGCTGTATAATAGACTGTATTTATGTTATTCACATGTGAATAATGCTGTATAATAGACTGTATTTATGTTATTCACATGTGAATAATGCTGTATAATGGACTATATTTTTATTATTCACATGTAAATAATGCTGTATAATAGACTGCATTAATGTTATTCACACATGAATAATGTAGTATAATTCACTGTATTTATATTATTCACATGTGAATAATGCTGTATAATACACTGTATTTATATTATTTAAAAAATGCTGTATAGTGACTGTATTTATATTATTTACATGTAAATAATGCTGTATAGTGACTGTATTTGTATTATTTACATGTGAATAATGCTATATAATAGACTGTATTTATGTTATTCACATGTGAATAATGCTATATAATAGACTGTATTTATGTTATTCACATGTGAATAATGCTGTATAATAGACAGTTTTTATGTTATTCACATGTGAATTATGCTGCATAACAGACTGTATTTATGTTATTTGCATGTGAATAATGCTGTAAAATAGACTGTATTTATGTTATTCACATGTGAATAATGCTGTATAATAGACTGTATTTATATTATTCACATGTAAATAATGCTGTATGATAGACTGCATTAATGTTATTCACATATGAATAATGTAGTATAATTCACTGTATTTATATTATTCACATGTGACTAATGCTGTATAATACACTGTATTTACATTATTTCAATAATGCTGTGTAGTGACTGTATTTATATTATTTACATGTAAATAATGCTGTATAGTGACTGTATTCATATTATTTACATGTGAATAATGCTGTATAATAGACTGTATTTATGTTATTCACATGTGAATAATGCTGTATAATAGACTGTATTTATATTATTCACATGTGAATAATGCTGTATAATAGACTGTATTTATGTTATTTACATGTAAATAATGCTGTATAATAGACTGTATTTATATTATTCACATGTAAAACAATACCTAAGTGTTTATTGTCTATTGTGAACGAACTGTGGTGCTGAATTTCATCCACGGATCAATAAAGTACTTTCATTCTATAAATTTCTAGTTTTAATCCAACAAAATAATGCACAATAAATACCATAGTAATACAATTCCAATTCCAAAACCAATCAACAGAGCAATTAATAGGAAACACAAACATGACATAAAAAAATCCAAAAGCAGCCAAACATAAAAGAATAATAATATTTATATGAATGAATAAAATATAAAAACATTACACAAGCCGTTGAGACACTGGTAATTTAGGGCTATATAAATACACTTTTATTAATTGATTGATTGATTGGTTGATTGATTAAATACATTGTGTTTATTTATTTATTTTTTTAAAGGTTTGTTCTTGATTTGGTTTGCTAAAGCTAATACCTATTATACTGTACTTACGTATAAAATACTACACAGTCTAGCTCCATCCTATCTTGCCGATTGTATTGTACCATATGTCCCGGCCAGAAATGTGCGTTCAAAGAACTGCGGCTTATTAGTGATTCCCAGAGCCCAAAACAAGATTGCAGATTTTCTATCTGAGCTCCAGTACTCTGGAATGCCCTCCCGGCAACGGTTAGAGATGCTACCTTAGTAGAAGCATTTAAGTCCCATCTTAAAACTCATTTATATACTGTAGCCCAGGGGTCACCAACCTTTTTGTAACCAAGAGCTACTTCTTGGGTACTGATTAATGCGAAGGGCTAGCAGTTTGAGACACACTTGAATAAATTGTCAGAAATAACCAATTTGCTCAATTTACCTTTAATAAAAAAATCTGTATATATTAAAAAAATGGGTATTTCTGTCTGTCATTCCGTCGTACTTTTTTTTCCTTTTACGGAAGGTTTTTTTGTAGAGAATAAATTATGAAAAAAACACTTAATTGAACGGTTTAAAAGAGGAGAAAACCCCCAAAAAATGAAAATAAAACTTTTAAACATAGTTTATCTTCAATTTCGACTCTTTAAAATTCAAAATTCAACCGAAAAAATCAAGAGAAAAACTAACTAATTTGAATCTTTTTGAAAAAATTAAAAAAAGAATTTATGGAACATCATTAGTATTTTTTCCTGATTAAGATTAATTTTATAATTTTTATGACATGATTTAAATAGGTTAAAATCCAATCTGCACTTTGTTAGAATATATAAAAAATTGAACCAAACTATATTTCTAACAAAGACAAATCGTTATTTCTTCTAGATTTTCCAGAACAAAAATTTTAAAAGAAATTTAAAATACTTTGAAATAAGATTTAAATTTGATTCTACAGATTTTCTAGATTTGCCAGAATAATTATTTGGAATTTTAATCATAATAAGTTTGAAGAAATATTTCACGAATATTCTTCGTCGTAAATACAGAAGCTAAAATGAAGAATTAAATTAAAATGTATTTATTCTTCTTTACAATAAAAAAAAAATACTTGAACATTGATTTAAATGGTCAGGAAAGAAGAGGAAGGAATTTATTAAATTTATATTTGTTTAAAAACCCTAAAATCATTTTTAAGGTTGTATTTTTTCTATAAAATTGTCTTTCTGAAAGTTATAAGAAGCAAAGTAGAAAAAATAAATGAATTTATTTAAATAAGTGAAGACCAAGTCTTTAAAATATTTTCTTGGATTTTCAAATTCTATTTGAGTTTTGTCTCTCTTGGAATCAAAAATGTCGAGCAAAGCAAGACCAGCTTGCTAGTAAATAAATACAATTTAAAAAAGAGAGGCAGCTCACTGGTAAGTGCTGCTATTTGAGCTATTTTTAGAACAGGCCAGCAGGTTACTCATCTGGTCCTTATTGGCTACCTTGTGCCCGCAGGCACCGCGTAGGTGACCCCTGCTCTAGCCTTTAAATAGACTCCCCTTTTAGACCAGTTGATCTGCTGTCTCTTTCCAGCTTTTCCCCGTTCGAGTACCGTAAGCCGGCTAACCCTGCTATATGCACACTTTGCTCTCTGGGTTTTTCTTCCCCTTGTTATTGATTATCTCATGTCCTCCTTGTCGGTCCTACTATCGTCACGCCGTTCCCGCGTTGACGTGCTGTGTGGACACGGACCTCCTACGCCCCGCTATAGCCCCCTTGACTTCTTACCTTGCCTCACAGACATTTGAGCCTGCCTTTCCCCTCTGGGACTTCCGCATCTTGCTCAACACTCCCGGTAACACACAACAGCGAATCTCCACACATAGTCACACACCATAAACCCTTTTGGATTTAGTCACACTTCATTCTCTAGTTCATAGTATTATTGTTTCGTTATTTTATATATATATATATATATATATATATATATATATATATATATATATATATATATATGTATATATATATATGTTTAAATTGCATATAAATATATAATGAATCATTGAGCTTAACTATGCCCTCTTGTGTTCTGTGTCATCGACTCCTCCCAGTAAATAACAGTGAGTGTTAAAATAATTATGTATATATTATCACACTAACTTTAGTATGCTTAAAGTCCATTGCTTTAGTTATTAGCTATTATGCTCAAGTTAGACTTTTTCTAATATATGCAAGGGCAAAACGTGTTGTCTGATGGGTGGCCTCTGCCACAGATGTTTTATTTTTGTTTTAGCCCGCTACCAGCCAAGGACTTCAGGGACCTCAACGAAGATAAGATGACAGCACGCGGACGAGACAGAGACTTCAAGGACCTCAACGAAGATAAGATGACAACACGCAGATGAAGCGGGGACGAGGCGAAATCACAAGGCCCCTGCCCATTCCGTCACGTACTGTGCGTCCTGGACCTGCTTTGCATAATATATGTGACCACTCCTTTTAGAGGCGGCCTCAGTGATGTTGACTATGGAACTCTGAATGAAAAGAGGGATGCGGGAGCTGAACCTTAGAGCGTAGGGCGAGACTGTGACTAAATGTTCAGCGCCGTGCGTACTCCTCATGAGCTAAATTGAACTCTGTCTCTGCTTGGTTTCTTGCTTCTTGTCTGATTAATGGATGTCATCAGTGTTTGAACCTGACAGTGAGTCTTTGATTTATGGAATTGTTTTGTAAACAACTTTGAGTCCTCAATCATGTGTTTTGTTTTAGTTGATAATCCCTCTTGCTTTGTGCCAAATATATTCAGTTATAAATAAATGAGGTGAAAAAGGTCAATATGAAGGTTTACGTCAGGGGTGTCCTATTTTTTTAATGGCCCCACGGTACATTTTAAGAATACAATTGAAAAAAATTCAAAACATAAAAAGTGGTAAAAAAGAGCAAACAGGTGAAATGTAACAAGAAATTGTTGCAATGCTTACTCTTATAATACAAAGCTGCGATGCAGTCTCACATCAATACACCCTGGATGTTTTCGTTTTATTATCATCATCATCAACGTGACGACAGAGGCTGTCTGACTAAGAGACGAGCGAAGGGTAAGTATTTGATCAGACTTTGTCAAAGTCACAGGCAGCCGGCCTGAAGGACACAGAGAAGAAGATGAATGGACATTTCTGGAAGCGTTCACGAAGAGGCTGATGAATGAATTACACCTTCCAATTTTAGCTAGGCAGTCTACCTTGAAATCGGGCTCGACTTCCACACAGGCGGCATATTTTGTCAAAAAGGCTCGACCTCTATTTCTGCTTTGACGTGCCAGGGAAGAAAGGGGAAAAGAAAAAGGAGAAGAAGACTGATGTTAAAGCAAACATTTCACGCTCGCCTGAATAATATAGCCGGGACGGACGCTTCCGACAGACTTTTGTCAAGATGCCCTGGCAGCGGCATTCTATCTGAAAGCTTGTGTGGGTGCCTGCAAACATTTGAAATTTGGAATTGGAACCCAGTAGAACACTAAGTGTTTTGACCATAAACCTGCCATTAATTACTGAACTAGAATGAGTGGTCAATTAATAATAATCAATTATGAATTGCCCCAATCCGATTTTTTGGGCAATATATTAGATATATGATGATATATATTTGTCAAGATGGGGGGGGGTCGTTCTCCCAGGAAGGCAGACGGACTACTCAGGACATGGCGCGCCGGTAAAAACATGATTTAATCTTGAACTCAAAAGCTACAAAAAAGTACAAACAAAAGGCGCAAACACAACTTAGACAAAACTATGGACAGTAACCAAAACTTATTAGAACAGGAAAACGAGAATGAATCTATGACATTAAGGAGCGGCATGATGTAACCTATACATGCTCCAAATCAATGCAATATATATATATACATATATAAATATATATATCTATATATATATATATATATATATATATCTATATATATATATATATATATATATATATATATATATATATATATATATATATATATATATATATATATATATATATATATATATATATATATATATATATATATATATATATATGGGGTGTCATGGGCTAGGAACAGAAGACTAGTTTCAACTCGTAGAGAGAGGCAGAGCTTGAATTGTAGTTTGGTTGACACCGTATATTTGAGAATTTGTGATGGACAGCAGATATATACACACAATGAGTTGAATGGCCATTCAACATGAAAACAATTTGAAGAAAAAAAAAAACATAAGTACTATATGCATATATACAATTCCATTTAAACCAGGGGTCTCAAACTCAATTTATCGGGGGGCCACTGGATGCAGAAACTGGGTGAAGCTGGGCCGCAAGAAAATAATTCTTAAAAAATCCAACATGCACTTTTTAACGAATTCACCTTCTATGAATGGCTTGGGCGGGAAAGCCAATCCTCACGATTTTTCCGGGAGAATCCTGAATTTCAGTGCACCTCCCGACAATCTACCTGTGCAACCATTTTCCCGAATTTGTCACAATTTTCACCCTTCCAACATTATTAAGGGCTGCTGTGACTGCACTGCTTTTAACGTCCACTACAACAGTGGTTCTCAACCTTTTTTCAGTGATGTACCCCCTGTGATAATTTTTTTAATTCAAGTACCTCCTAATCAGAGCAAAATCATTCTTGGTTGAAAAAAAGAGATAAAGAAGTAAAATAGAGCACTATGTCATCAGTTTCTGACTTATTAAATTGTATAACAGCGCAAAAATATTGCTCATTTGTAGTGGTCTTTCTTGAACTATTTCTAAAAAAAAGATGTAAAAATAACTAAAAACTTGTTAAAAAATAAACAAGTGATTCAATTATAAATAAAGATGTCTACACATAGAAGTAATCATCAACTTAAAGTGCCCTCTTTGGGGATTGTAATAAAGATCCATCTGGATTCATGAACTTAATTCTAAACATTTTTTCACAAAAACATAAATGTTTAACATCATTATTTATGGAACATGTCCATAAAAAGTCTAGCTGTCAACACTGAATGTTGGATTGTTGTATTATTTTTTCACAGTTTATGAAGTTACATTCATATTTCATTGAAGTGTTATTCGATAAAATATTTATAAAATATTTATGAATTGCTGCTATTTTTTATAATAATTTTATAATTAATCTCACTTCCCCCTTGGCATTCCTTCAAGTACCTCCAGGGGTTCGCGCACCCCCTAGAAGAGGACTACTGCTCTACTACATGTCATCACACATGTTGTATGAGACTTGTGCAGAACGACATACGTGGCTGCAAGACGTACTTGGTCAACCGCCATACACGTCACACTGAGGGTGGCCGTATAAACAACTTTAACACTGTTACAAATATGTGCAACACTGTGAACCCACACCAAAGAAGAATGACAAACACATTTTGGGGGAATTTCCGCACCCTAACACAACTTAAACACAAGAGAACAAATACCGAGAACACCTTGCAGCCCGGACTCTCCCGGGGTAAAATATACACACCTCAACCGACGCAAGTAGGGAGGGTGGGGGCGTGGGGGGTTGGTGGTAGCGGGGGTGTGTATATTGTAGCCCGGAAGAGTCAGGGCTACATGGGAATCTGGGTAATTGTTCTGTTGTGTTTATGTTGTGTTACGATGCGGATGTTCTCCCGAAACGTGTTTGTCAAATCCTGTTTGGTGTGGGTTCACAATCTGGCACATATTTGTAACAGTGTTAAAGTTTTTTTTACGGCCACTGCCTGTGTAGTTCTTGATCAAATATATCTTGCAATAACACACGTGCGTCTGGCATGGCCAGATGCAACATAACTGGGCTTTCACGCTGCCAGTTCAGGATGTAGGGGGCGCTTAAGGCAGTGCCATTATGGCACTCCCTGTATATTGTTGATATGGTATAAATCGACAGGGGCTTCGAGAGAATTGGTGCCCTGAAATTTAGGGGTCTCCCTGGAAAATTGGGGACGTGGGCAAGTATGACGCTGTCAAGCACCGTTCATACCAAAGTGCGGGCCGCATAATGACGTCTCGCAGGCCGCATGTTTGAGACCCCTGTAGATGATTATTTTCCTTAGCTCGCCATAAAAAAGAGAAGCCTGGCCTGTGTAAGAACCAGGACCATTCTTATAAATCCATGGGTACACAAATTATCTTCCTCATATAACACTAATGGCATTATCAAGTATTCATAATATATTGTTCAATATATTATTAGTATTCATAATACATATTCAATAATTTCTTGTTATTTCCTCAATATTGTACAATATAAATCAATAAACATATCAGAATCACAATATGCAATACAATGCTAAAATAACCATTAGCAGCATAATTAAATAAATGATAAATGGGTTGTACTTGTATAGTGCTTTTCTACCTTCAAGGTACTCAAAGCGCTTTGACACTACTTCCACATTTATCCATTCACACACAGATTCACACACTGATGGAGGGAGCTGCCATGCAAGGCGCTAACCAGCACCCATCAGGAGCAAGGGTGAAGTGTCTTGCTCAGGACACAACGGACGTGACGAGGCTGGTACTAGGTGGGGATTGAACCAGGGACCCTCGGGTTTCGCACGGCCACTCTACCACTTATGACCTAAACAAAGCAGTCAGGGCACTAGATGTGCTTATTATATGCACGCATATAAAAGTACATTCAATACACAATTGTGATCATTAGTTTAAGTCATAAACCTTTTATATGGACGATTGAGAAAATGCCAGAAAGACTGTTGCAATGAAGAAAGATTAATGCTTAAAGTGCTATTGTCATTAATATGGACTCACCATCTCAGATCCCCTGTGCCTGCTCCTCGGCTGAAGCCGACACCTGCTCCTCGGCTGAAGCCGACACCTGCTCCTCGGCTGAAGCCGACACCTGCTCCTCTGCCGGCCTCTGCACCTGATCCTCTGCCGGCCTCTGCACCTGCTCCTCTGCCGGCATCAGCACCTGCTTCTCTGCCGGCATCCACACCAGCAGCGGTACCTGCTTTGGCTGCAGCCCCCGCACCTTTGCCTGCTGCTGCCAAGCCTCCTCCACGTCGGCTACGGGTGTGGCCGTATCCCGGGTGTCCGCCTCAGCAGGCGCGTCCACCTCCACTCCGGCCACGTGTGTGACTGTACCACGGGCGCCCCCCGCAACGGGCGCGTCCACCTCCACGACGGCCACGGCTGTGGCCCTACCCCGGGCGTCCTCCTCATAGGACACGCCCGGGTCTTCGTCAGCCACTAAGGTGGCCTCTGCGGGTCCGCCCGCCTGGACTGTTGTGGCGGCGACGTGCCACCTGGCGTGTCCTCGGTGGATCCGGGGACACGGGACTTGTCTACCCTCCACCAGGTCCTCCCTCCGCCCTCACTTCATTTTCAGACTGTTTCGTTGTGGGAGGGGGTTCTCTGGACATTGTTTTTTTTGGGGGGGGGGGGGTAAATGTTGTGATCCGGCTTCCGGCTTCCGGATCACACATCTAGTCCGTGTGAGTCCTTTTTGTATTGTACTATTATGTTTTGATCATGTTTTGGACTCTAGCGATCCCGTTTGTTAGCGCACTTCCTTGTTTACATTCGTCATCATGACTACCTAATTTGCTCCTCCTGCACGGCTCGTTCACACACCGGTTTGTAATTATGTTTTCTGTATTTAAGCCCTTCTGCTACCTAAGTTCAGCCTCGCCAGTTTCTTTGCGTCCTGCAACAGTTACGTGAGTAGTCTCTGTTTATTTTGCTGCCTGCTAAATGGTAGCTTGCCTCCGCGCGCTTGGCTCGCGCTTTATGGAATTCGAAGTCTGCCTACTGTTTATATTAGCATTTAGTTTTCTGTGCTCAGGCACGTCTTTAATTTGCTCTTTGTACAAGTGTTCTTTTGAAACTTCACATTAAAAACTGATCATACCTTCATTCCTGCCTGCTGTGATCCTACGCATCGAGAGGCGACATTCCCCGCGCATCCAGCTGCGTACGCGTAACAACTCCTATGTTTAATGCAATCCACCAAGCGGTGCTTCTGCATAGCTTACTAAAGTCGTACTAAAACATTTTGATAGATTTTTGAGTGCCGTGTGTTATGTTCTAAATAGTCAATGGAACATATAAAATGTTGGTGTTTACTTGAGTCATCATCATCAACATCAGTGGTCACTCGAAGCGAGTATGACGATCCTCCTGGTAGGGGTGTATCCCTTTATGGAGGATCCCTGTGCGTGACTTTGTTTAATGTGGGGAGACTGGTGCACAGACAGTCCCCACACGCACCTTGACAGATCCGGGTCAGGGTCCGGTGGCATGGAGTCCAAGACGACAGGGGACCCTTTTCTGGTGCAGTCAGTCATCCTCTGCCTGTTCCACTGTTGAGGTCTTGGGTTGTTATTTCCCCATAGTTGGGCCCTGATGGATGTGGGGGTGCCTTCATCTGCCATTGCAGCCGTTGTGGTGGTTCATACGTCTACCGTCTTTCACCTGCTACGCCGTTGAGGTCTTCACCGTATCCCTGGCTAGGGGGCAGTCAGTTACTAGGCCTTTGCCAAGGGCCACCCGGGGTAACAGTAGTAAGGGGTTAACCTCCTAGTGCTCCAAGACCCCATAGAGGAGCCTCCACTGCCGGATGCACTTTAAACTCATTAAGTCATATTGCAGGCTACATGTATCTCTTATGTTTGACTGCCATCTACTGGTCACACTTATCATTACACCATGTACCAAATACAATTGCTTCAAAGTCGGTAAGCAAAACCCGAACTTTTCCGTACCGGGTTATAAGGTGCACTGTCGAGTTTTGAGGGTAGAAAATGGATTTTAAGCGCCTTATAGTCCGGGTAAGTTTCAAACTTTTTGTTGTCATGTCCCTTATTCAAAAGGAGGCAATACCGTATTTCCTTGAATTGCCGCTGGGTATATAGTATGCGCCTGCCTAGAATTACTGCCGGGTCAAACTCGTTTCGCAAAATAATTAGCGCATGCTTAGCTTTACCGCTGGCTCAGGATTAATGCTGGGTCAAACTCGTTTCGCAAAATCTTATTTTTATTAGCGCAGGTCTAGAATTTCCGCCGGGTCAAACGCGTTTCGCAAAATAATTAGCATATGTCTAGAATTTCTGCCGGGTCAAACTCGTCACGTCACAAGTGACACTTCCCCTGTCATCATTTTCAAAATGGAGGAGGCAGATTTCAATCATTTGAAATCGCATAAATGGAAGAAGATGAATAGCTATTCAGTAGGATTTAAGGTCCAAGCTATTGAATATGTTAAAAAGAACAGTAAGCAGCTATGTTTTATTAATATACCGTTGCTGCATGTGTCAAATATGAGTCATTAAATGACTCCCGCCTCCTGGTGGTAGAGGGCGTTAGTGATCCTTCTTGCGACTACTCGGCTGCAGAAGAAGTGACGACAAAAGTGAGCAGCGATCGTTTATTTTTTCCTCTCGCTCGCACTTTTTACATGGAGGATTACATATCTAAAATAAAACAGTTTTCTAAACTGGACTTTCAATCGAAGCAGAAGGTACTAAAGGAAGATGTCCATCAAGACAGACAGACTTTTAAAACTGAAGAAAGATAAGGAAGAAGTTTATAAACTAGTTATCAATGCTTTTGATCAGAAGGAGCTGCGCATGGAATTCATTTATAAGTTAAGGTAAGACCATAATAAAGTTTTTTTTTATGAAATGTGCTTTTTATGATGGTATCCTTACATAACACTCAAATTTGTAAGCTCAGGCCTAAAAATACCGCATGCCTTTGGTAAGCGCCGGAGTGAGTTAAGGTTTTAAAATAATTAGTGCATGCTTGCCTTTACCGCATGCCTTTGGTAAATGCCGGAGTGAGAAGAAGTTTTAAATTAATTAGCGCCCCGGCGGTAATTCAAGGAAATATATACCCTTGATATACATGTACTCACAGGATAAAATACAAAAAAAATAAAAAATAGGTCTGCTGGGTATGAATCAGCAGTGAGTGGACAAGACAGGCCTCTTCATGCTTGGTTAGCTTTTCACTCTCCTCGGCCTCACGGTGGGAAGGTTATTACTGCCGTCAGCTTGAAATCACATCACAAAGGTGCTCCTTGCTCAGCATCCTAAGGTCTTTGTATATCCTTGAAAAGAGGCGGAACCACATAAAAGCCGAGGGAGTGAGAGTTGATATAATGCCGCTTGTGGACCATGCAGATGACGCCAACACGGCGGCCGTCCTTCGCCGAGGTGCCACGTTCAAACATTCCACCCCCTCGCGAGAAAACCCCCTTCGCCAATTTACAGTTTGATCTGGTGCATCCATTCAGTCCTGATGGTGGCGACGGCCCTCTCGACTTACCTCACCAACGTCGCTCTTTCGTAGCCAAGAAAACACTCCTGGGTAATGTCAAACCTTCTCTCTGCGTGGCCTGAAATGTCTCGAGATGTCAAAGCTTCTCTCGGCGTGACCTGAAATGTCTCGAGAAACGAGAATGCGGACTCACAATTGTGTTTCAATGAGTTCCCGGCAAGCAGACAAAAGCTGTCTTTGATCTTTCCAGTCAAAAGGCTGGTAAAACTCCACTGTCTAGGATGGGAAGGGACATGAAGGTGTTGGTTTCTTTGGTTTATTGCAATGCACAGGAAGATTTTGTCTTGACCAGAGATCCACAAAGCGGAGAGGTAGCAGGACCTGACTCCCCTCCAGGCACTTTTTCTTTGAACTGTTTAATGTTAAGCAATGTTCAAGGGTGGACCCCGGGATGCAGAGAAGGAAGGCAAGGTAGTATTACAAAATGAAAAGATTTAATTAGTCCAAAATGGTAACAAAGGGCGATGGGGCAGAAGTGCCCACAATGGGTATTTAACAAAAGTAGTATCATCAGTGGTCGGCGGAGAAAAGGCTCGGACGCACTAAGCGCAACAAAAAGTCCTCTTAAAAAAAGGTGGCTAGGAAACAAAAACACAACGAGGTCAAGGTTAACAAGAATAAGAATCAGGCAACATACCAGGACAGAAGAATCTGAGCAGGCACATGTAAGTGCGGGTTTCAGGAAACAATAACTGGCAGGGACCAGCTGGCGTGGCGCAGTGGGGAGAGTGGCCGTGCGCAACCCGAGGGTCACTGGTTCAAATCCCACCTAGAACCAACCTCGTCACGTCCGTTGTGTCATGAGCAAGACACTTCACCCTTGCTCCTGATGAGTGCTGGTTAGCGTCTTGCATGGCAGCTCCCTCCATCAGTGTGTGAATGTGTGTGTGAATGGGTAAATGTGGAAGTAGTGTCAAAGCGCTTTGAGTACCTTGAAGGTAGAAAAGCGCTATACAAGTACAACCCATTTAATGACAAGCTTAAATGCTACAGGGTAGTGATTAGTTGCAGGTGTGCCTCGCTCGGGACAAATTGACTGAGGAAAGAAACTGACAAACAAATAGAGAAGGCAGGGAGAAGACAAAAAACACAACAGTTTTGTGACCAAAGGCAACAGCTGTTTATGACCCCCTTCCTTTAGAAACAGCTGTTGCCATGTAATCAGGGAAAGTCCAAATAAAAGAAGGAGGCGTACAATCTTTCTTTAGAGCAGGGTTAGGGAACCTATGGCTCGTGAGCCAGATGTGGGTCTTTTGATGACTGCATCCAGCTCTCAGATCAATCTTAGCTGATATTGCTTAACACGATAATTATGAATAATTCCGCTGGTAATCACAGTGCTAAAAATAATGTTTAAAATATAAAACATTCTCATGCATTTTATCCATCCATCCATTTTCTACCGGACTTCTTCAAGAAGTTGCATTAATAATAACAAGTATTTCATTTATTATTGATTAGCTTTAGAATATCAGTGTTATTAAAAAGAATAAGATACTTATTATGCTATTAAAATGTCGGTCTTACTTAAAAATGCACACATTTAGTTGCATTCAGTGTTAAAAAGTATTTTATATGCCTCTCACGGAAATACATTTTAAAATATTTGGCTTTAATGGCTCTCTCAGCTAAAAAGGTTCCCGACCCTTGCGTTAGAGAATGGTGGGACACTGTACAAGGGTACAGGTCTACTCGTTTCTCCTCATTGAGCCAAATTTAATTCTGTCTCTGTTTAATTCCTTGCTTCTTGTCTTGTTTAATTGTTGTCATCAGTGTTTAAACCTGACAACTCAGTGCAAATAAAACTGATAATAAAAGACATAAAATATATTGAAGCATTCTGCATCGTGTCTGATTCATTCCTGTAACATATATTTTGTTATGAGTTATAAACAGAGGTGTCTGTCAGGCTTGGCCCTGAGAGTTTGACTATGTTTTAGTTTTTTCCTCTGCATTTGTCTTTGTTTCCTCTGTGTGTGTAGTATTTCCTTGTCAGCGCTGTTATTTTGTCTGTTTCCTGTGTTTTTTCCTGAGTGCTGTTTCCCCTCAGCTGTGGCTGATTTGCACCTGGCCACAACTGGTGTCAATCAGCCTGTTCCTATTTCCACCTGTTTTCTCCTCCAGTCTGTGCTCAATTATTGTATTGTCGCTTATATCGTGTCGTGCCGTGTCGTGTCTTTGCAGCGTAGCGGTAAGCTATATTTCGGTAGCTGTTTGTAGCTTACTGTTTTTTGTTCCCTGCTTCCAGTTTGTTTTCATACTACAAGCAACGACTTCCGTTTCCTGCTTGTTATCTTCTAGCTCCCATGCTAGCTCTTTTAGTTTGTTATCCGCCTCGTGCACGCCTTTTGTTAGTACCCTTTTTGTTTGTTCTTGTCCTAGTATTTTAATTAAATCATGTTTCGTTACTCAATACCTGCCTCCTTCTCTGCATCTTGGGGTTCGTCACCAAGAAACTCTGACAGTATCCTTGTTCTAAGCAAGAAAACATTATAAAATGCCACCTGTTGTTAGTGTTTTTTTAGCTCTTTGTTTGGTGGGTGAAAAAAGTGTTTGTTGTCTGTCAACCTTTGTTAGTGTTCTGGAAGAATGAGTTGATTTGAGACATGTGGGGAGTGATTTGGTAGTTTTAGTGTAAATCGGAAATTAAAATGAACTAATGTGGTTGGGAAAACTGTGTGAAGAGTTTTGAAAAAGTGACAGTGGAAGTCGCGCCTCAGCGAGTGCCGCTGATCACACACTTTCACCGGAGTCTGCCGTTCAGAGTTGAACAAGGTTTTTAAACATTACCATGGACAGAGGCGGTGACCTTTCCTCCTGCAGGCCCGCTGATTACTCTCTCCCTCCACACTGACCAAAGTATTGAGAAATGTGTCATCGCGATTGTAAAAAAAAACTGTAATGCGTTGCCTTCATTATAACACTTACATAGGGCTTTTAATTAGGGACCGAATGTCCCTTTGGGACAGAGGACCCTATTGTATTTCTAAGGTTTTATTATTATTATTAAGCCACCGCCTCTTTGAGCTGTTATATGACCCTCTTAATATGCTTCAAAACTCACCAAATTTGACACACACATCAGGACTGGCGAAAACTGCGATCTAATCAAAAAACCAAAACCCAAAACTCAAAATTGCGCTCTAGCGCCCCCTAAGAAAAAACACAGACAAAACTGCTCCTTGGAAGAAAAAAGAGACAACACTGCTTGTAACTTCCGGTAGGAATGTCGTAGAGACATGAAACGAAAACTTCTATGTAGGTCTCACTTAGACCTACATTTCATTCATTTACATCCTTCAGCAAAAATCAACAGGAAGTTGGCAATTACCCCTTCAAAACAAAAGTTTTGTAAAAACCTGTCACCTTTTTTCAAACATTATTACCTCTGAGCGAGTTTGTTGTGTCGCCTTCCAACTCGCACAGGAAAAAGATTGAACCCCTGTGATTAAAAGTTGCGGAAAGAGTTTTTCTAACTACTTTGGTTTGTATTTTACGAGCCTTCAAAGAGGAACTGCGCTGATGCTGCTGCGGTGCTTCCGTCTCAAGATGGCCGCTTAAAAGCAGGAGGCACCAGCGTGACCACAATGCAGACAAGGTAGGTACTGTACGGGTAAAGATATGTTGACAGGGTGAAAGAAGGAGGCACCAATTAGACTCCAGGATACAGAGAAAGTAGGTAATGTGTTGGTTCACATGCGGTCTGCATCTTCCTCCGCTGCGGTTCTACCCAGAGGGCCCGCTGACAGCGCACCCGGACACGCCCCCGCGCTCATCAAGCGGACCGCGCCCACTCTCCGCCGCAGCTGACCGCAGTCCACACCTGTGACTGATGACATGAGCTGCTTAAAAGACCAGTGGACCCAGGGATTCTGGCGGGAATTTAATTCTCTATTGAAGTACAGTAAGCGATCATCCTGCTTTATGCAAATCCTGTTTTCCTTGTGTTTAGTCTCTCCGTGGTTCTCAGTGTCTTCTCCCGTGTCCCCGCAGAACTCTCTGTCACCTGCTAAGTGAGTTGTGCGTCTCACTCTTCCCCGGATCTCCTTCGTCCCTCGACTCCTCGCTTCCTTCCACGGACTACCCTACCTGTCTTGCCCTTATTGGACTGCATTGCGTCCCTCAACACGCACCTCCAACACTTTGGTAAGACACTCCAGCTAATCTACACACACATAGTCTTACAACACACACTCTTGGGTTTTTTTGACACACACACCATTCTCTAGTTTATTAGTATTGTTATTATTATTAGATTTAGTATTATATATATATATATATATATATATATATTTACTTTGTATAAGAATAAATCTTTGGACATTACTGCCATCTGGTGTCCGTTTGCCGTCACGTCCTTAATAAACCATAACAGTAAGTTCCCGCCAAATTTTATAGTAGGACCTGACGGCACAGTTTTTTTTTTTTTTTTATAGCCCCGCCCCCAGTGACTTTGGCTACGCCCCAGTGACATTTTTTTTTCTCCCTTCCTCCTTCCCTTTTGTCCCTCTCAGGATGTCTTTTTCTTTTTCCTCCACCATGAAAAATGTTTATAGCCCTCAACAATCTCTCAAGGGACTGTTTAATTTCAATACAGGGAAGGAGCAATTTTCTCGTCGCCTGAACACCCTCTTCCCACCCTTTGTTCCTCAGCCAGCAGGAAGCGTCTGGCATCCGCTTTCGGAAGGGGGGGATAGTACTGGTGGCTGTGCTGGTGTGGGGGCACAGCGGCCCCCAGACAGGCAAACACCTTCCAGACCTATACCATCTGTCTTTCATTTTAGTACTGGTGGCTGTGCTAATGTGGTAGCACAGCTGCAACCAGACAGACTTCTTCCTGCCAGAGATATCCCACCTATCTTCCGCTTTTCTCAGCCGCAGCCATCAGTCCCCTGGCTAGCCTCCGAGCTAGCGCCTGTCCACGAGCTAGCCTCCGAGCTAGCGCCTGTCCACGAGCTAGCGCAAATCCCCGAGCTAGCCTCCGAGCTAGCGCCAGTCCCCGAGCTAGCCTCCGAGCTAGTGCCAGTCCCCGAAATAGCCTCCGAGCTAGCACCAGTCCCATAGCTAGCCTCCGAGCCAGCGCCAGTCCCCGAGCTAACCTCCGAGCCAGCGCCAGTCCCCGAGCTAGCCTCCGAGCCAGCGCAAATCCCCGAGCTAGCCTCCGAGCTAGCGCCAGTCCCTGAGCTAGCCTCCGAGCTAGCGCCAGTCCCCGAGCTAGCCTCCGAGCTAGCACCAGTCCCTGAGCTAGCCTCCGAGCCAGCGCCAGTCCCCGAGCTAGCCTCCGAGCTAGCACCAGCCCCTCAGCTATCCCCCGAGCTAGCACCTGTCCCCAGGCTACTAGACTGTGAGCTAGCACCCGTACCCAGGCTGGCCCCCTCATCTCCACCAGCTCCCAGGCTGGCCCCCTCATCTCCACCAGCTCCCAGGCTGGCTCCCTCATCTCCACCAGCTCCCAGGCTGGCCCTGACCTCCGCCCCTCGGCCGGCAGCCCTGACCGCTGCCCCTCGGCCTGCAGCGCCGACTTCAGCACCTCGGCCAGCTCCTCAGCTGCCCTCCTCGTCTCCGTCTCCAATGACGCCTGCCGCTTCCACGCCGCCGATGACGTCCGCCTATTCCTCTACGCCTCAGACGACGTCTTCTGCTGCTTCGACGCCTCCGACGTCACCTTCTCGTTTCTGGCGAGACGCACCATGGCGCCACTCGTGTCCACCTCCCTGACGGCCAAGATGGTGCCCGTTCCTTTGTTGCCCGCCTCGCCGGCCTCAGCGACGTTCTACTCGCCGCTGCCACCAAACTCGTCCCCGGTGGATTCGGGCAAACCTGGGCCGGCGACCCACCACCAGTTTGCCCCTCCAACCTCCCTTGACTTTTGTTCCTGTTTTTGGGGGGGTTCGACCTCCAGGACATCTGGAATCTGTCCATAGGGGGGGATACTGTTGTGTCACATGCGGTCTGCATCTTCCTCCGCTGCGGTTCTACCCAGAGGGCCCGCTGACAGTGCACCCGGACACGCCCCCGTGCTCATCAAGCGGACCGCGCCCACTCTCCACCGCAGCTGGCCGCAGTCCACACCTGTGACTGATGACATGAGCTGCTTAAAAGACCAGTGGACCCAGGGATTCTGGCGGGAATTTAATTCTCTATTGAAGTACAGTAAGCGATCATCCTGCTTTATGCAAATCCTGTTTTCCTTGTGTTTAGTCTCTCCGTGGTTCTCAGTGTCTTCTCCCGTGTCCCCGCAGAACTCTCTGTCACCTGCTAAGTGAGTTGTGCGTCTCACTCTTCCCCGGATCTCCTTCGTCCCTCGACTCCTCGCTTCCTTCCACGGACTACCCTACCTGTCTTGCCCTTATTGGACTGCATTGCGTCCCTCAACACGCACCTCCAACACTTTGGTAAGACACTCCAGCTAATCTACACACACATAGTCTTACAACACACACTCTTGCTTTTTTTTGACACACACACCATTCTCTAGTTTATTAGTATTGTTATTATTATTAGATTTAGTATATATATATATATATATATATATATATATATATATATATATATACATATATATATATATATATATATATATATATATATATATATTTATTTTGTATAAGAATAAATCTTTGGACATTACTGCCATCTGGTGTCCGTTTTCCGTCACGTCCTTAGTAAACCATAACATAATGTGCAGGTAAAGATATGTTGTCTGGGTAATGGCAGGAAGCAGAGGTGGGACCAAGTCATTGTTTTGCAAGTCACAAGTAAGTCGCAAGTCTTTGCCCTCAAGTCTCGAGTCAAGTCCCGAGTCAAGACAGGCAAGTCCGAGTCAAGTCCAAAGTCAATACTGGAAAGTCTCAAGTCAAGTCCCAAGTCCTGCATTTTGGGTTTCGAGTCATTTCAAGTCTTTTTAACCACAGACTAATATATGTACACAGATTGTGTATGCTTTTAAAACGCTGTATGTATTTATTATAAAAAAAAACAATGCTGACATTGCACTTCATAATAGCACTATTAACCAGTTATTCTAAACATTTAACTCATTCCTTTACAGTATAAACACATTTGAAAAAACAAGTGCAACTGTACTTATTTGCAAAAAAGTGTTAACATTGTATTTCCATGGAATATTGCATTGTAACTAGTTCCACAGCAATTTATATAATGTTGTTACCTTATCTCATTGATATCATCTCATACTGTATGTGTTTATGTGTGTGTACACATGAAAAACCACAAACACATGAACATAACAATGAACAGTGCTGTACTTGTTAGATGTCAGGGCTCTAAGGAATATGTACACATATTCTTAATATAGTATACATTTGAACTGACCTTTATTTGACTATGTTTGTCTTTATATTGCACAATTGTAGTGGTCTTTCTTGAACTATTTTTTAAAAAAAAGATGTAAATACAACTAAAAACTTGTTGAAAAATAAACAAGTGATTTAATTATAAATAAAGATTTCTAGACATAGAAGTAATCATCAACTTAAAGTGCCCTCTTTGGCGATTGTAATAGAGATCCATCTGGAATCATCAACTTCATTCTTAACATTTCTTCACAAAAAATACATCTTTAACATCAATATTTATGGAACATGTCCACAAAAAAATCTAGCTGTCAACACTGAATATTGCATTGTTGCATTTCTTTTCACAGTTTATGAATTTACATTCATATTTTGTTGAAGTATTTTTCAATAAATATATTTATAAAGTATTTAGAATTGTTGCTATTTTTAGAATATTTAAAAAAATATCATGTACCCCTTGGGATACCTTCAAGTAACCCCATTTGAGAACCTCTGGTCTATAGGTCCGTAAAATATATAGATATCTAATGTATTCATACATTGTTTATGTAGGATATACACATGTATATACAACCTAATTATATTGTTTATTCAACTTCAAAATAGCTGACTGTTTTTTTCCCCTTCTCTGGGATTATATTCCCAGTTTTGATCTCAGACGTCTGGTCACTTATAGCATATAAGAATATTCTCTTACTGTTAAGCAAATTATGAACACGCCAAAACATGTGTCCTTTATCATAGTTACACGAATGACAAAAAAGCGCGTGAATGTAAGTGGTATTCAGTGAGTTAATATGAATTAAATGCGCTGACAGTTCATTGCTCCTGCCAGATTAATTGCACTGAGTGGAGTGGATCACCACTCCAAGATGGCGGCCCGCGTCTCGTCTGCAGCAATAGGCAGTAGCACTCGATGCTGCGTACCCTTATAAGATGTCTATGGTTCTAACGTTAGCAGTGAGTTTACAGCCTCACTGATTTAACTAAACAGCAAATAAAAGTCACGTTACTCAGCCAATAAACGTTAACTTACATTCAAAACTTACCCTTTGTGCAACTTCAAATGTCGAACGAAGTTGTAAAATGATGCGTCTCCGTCTGTAATCTTCCAACCGCATGTTTTGCATACGGCAATTCCTGTTTTGTTGACCAAGTCGTAGTTTTAATACCCGAACGAAACACTTCAAGGCATAATTTTCTTCACTTATTCTTCTGTTGTTTGAAAGCTCTTCTTCGTTGGTTTTCCTGCAGTTTGATTGGGTGAAGGCTGTGTGACGAAAACAATGTGGATGTAATTTGATTGCCTGTTGTACTGACAGGTAGCGCACACACTGTCATCGCACACACGCTGACAGACACAGACAGATACGGAGCATTCCTGAATAACTTTTTAATCGTTGGGTTTTGGGGAAAGTAGCAAGTCATGTCAAGTCAAAAGGCTCAAGTCCAAGTCAAGTCACAAGTCATTGATGTTAAAGTCTAAGTCGAGTTGCAAGTCTTTTTACATTTTGTCAAGTCGAGTCTAAAGTCATCAAATTCATGACTCGAGTCTGACTCGAGTCCAAGTCATGTGACTCGAGTCCACACCTCTGGCAGGAAGCACCAGCATGTATGGGTGAAAGAAAGAAGCACCAGTGTGACCCCAGGATGCAGGGAAGGTAGGTAATGTGCAGGTAAATATATGTTGAATGGGTAAAGGCAGGAAACACCAGCAAAAGACGGACCCGTCCATCGCTGCTTGCAGCTTTAATGTTAACTTGTTTTTTGTATTTTTGGTCCAATATGGCTCTTTCAACATGTGGTACTGGATAAAACATAACAGCGACTGAGTCACCAACACTTGTTATGTGAACAAATTTGGCCGAATGATAACAAAAACGGTATGAGAAAACTGGGCAAGGTTTTGGTGGATGGCACAAAACTGAGGTAGTACCGTAATAAATGTTCACACTTGGGAAATACCACTTACGTTATTGTACGATTCCAATCAACACCCTGTGATCTCTAATTAGAGCGTTTGCGATTGATATACAAAAAAGAAGACAAAATAGCATTTGGGAGTTTGCGACTTGTCCAGGGTGTACGCCGCCTTCCGCCTGATTGTAGCTGAGATAGGCTCCAACACCCCCCCGCCACCCGAAAGGGATAAGCGGTACAAAAATGGATGGATGGAGTTTGCCATGTCACTCCTGGCAGAAATGTTAAGTGTTGCATCATAAGTGGTGTCACATGTGCTTCATCCTTTCATGGCTGCACCAATCTTCCCCAGATTACCGTAATCAACTCGTCACACTTTGTTGCCAGCCCATGACAACAAAAGTACACGGAAGCAGCAACAAATCAGACTGCTAAAATACATTTGTTTGTCGGTGGACATTTTTAGTCGTGTCGTTAATTCCACTTTTTCCTATATATATATATATATATATATATATACATATATATATATATATATATATATATATATATATATATATATATATATATATATATATATATATATATATATATATATATATGAAAAATTTGAATTTCACTGAAATTCTGGTTCTAACATATGTCACGACTGGGACTTGGGCGTGGATTGTTTTCCCGAGGTGCAAAGTGATAGGAGCGAAGACGCCGTGTAGGTAAAGATATATTTTAATAATAATTTTTTAAAAAGGGATAAACAAAAAGCGCTCACAATGGAGGTACAAAAATTGGTTATGAAAACAAACAAAAACTAGCACTATGGCATGAATAACGAAAACACTTACTGTGACTGAGACAAGGGGCATGGAATCATGGGTTTGTAGAAGGGTGATCGATGGTGATGTTGCCAGGCTGACTACCTTGCAACTATGGCTTAAATAATACTGTGGTGATCAGTGAAAACAGGTGTGCGAGTGAAAAACCTGAGACAGGTGCGTGACATGAGGACAGGTGAAAACTAATGGGTTGCTATGGTGACAAAACATACAAAAGTGCACAGAGTCCAAAAAAAAAACGAACATGACTAAAACAAAACATGATCACACAGACATGACAACGTAAGAGTGAGAGTCCAGTCCATAGTGGATCTAACATAATAGTGAGAGTCCAGTCCATAGTTGATCTCACATAATAGTGAGAGTCCAGTCCATAGTCGATCTCACATAATAGTGAGAGTCCAGTCCATAGTGGATCTAACATAATAGTGAGAGTCCAGTCCATAGTGGATCTAACATAATAGTGAGAGTCCAGTCCATAGTGGAGCTAGCATAATAGTGAGAGTCCAGTCTATAGTGGATCTAGCATAATATAGAGAGTCCAGTCCATAGTGGATCTAACATAATAGTGAGAGTCCAGTCCATAGTGGATCTAACATAATAGTGAGAGTCCAGTCCATAGTGGAGCTAGCAGAATAGTGAGAGTCCAGTCTATAATGGATCTAGCATAATATAGAGAGTCCAGTCCATAGTGGAGCTAAAATAATAGTGAGAGTCCAGTCCATAGTGGATCTAACATAATAGTGAGAGTCCAGTCCATAGTGGATCTAACATAATAGTGAGAGTCCAGTCCATGGTGGATCTAATATAATAGTGTGAAAGTCCAGTCCATAGTAGATCTAAGATGATAGTGAGAGTCCAGTCCATAGTGGATCTAACATAATAGTGAAAGTCCAGTCCATGGTGGATCTAACATAATAGTGAGAGTCCAGTCAATAGTGGATCTAACATAATAGTGAGAGTCCAGTCCATAGTGGGGCCAGCAGGAGACCATCCCTAGCGGAGACAAGTCAGCCGCGTAGAGATGTCCCCAACCGATGCACAGACGAGCGGTCCACTTTGGGTCCCGACTCTGCACAGCCAGCACCTCATCCATGGCCACCGGACCTGTGCCTTGGCTCAAAAAAGGTTGAAAAAACCACTGACCTTGTCTTACGTCATCCTCCTTGAACTAAGAAGTAGTTGCTAACTAACAAAGAGACATGTTTGCTGAATTCAACCCCCGGTGAACACTTAGTGTGACTAAGGGAACAGGGGAAAAAACAGCATTTCGCCTCCTTTTCAGTCTTTCATTTGCACTGAAATGCGTAGCTGTCATGTAGCGGATGATGCTAATGTGATTGTGTGTATGCTTTGAACACGCACACACACACGCACACACACACACACACAAAGCATGCCTGCATGATGACTCAAGTGGCTACAAGCACAATGTGAGCTTATTGCATGCGACACACATCTCCATGCTGCATTTTTCCTACTTCCTCCATGGAAACCTTCCCCTTTTTTTTAAAGCTTTTAATTTGATTCAAAGGAGGGGGGAAAAAACCCCACAGAGGACCCTGAAAACTGTGGAAACGTCAAAGACAACAGGGCCCCAAAGTGGCGAAAACACCCCAAAAAAAAAAAAGCTTGACAAGATGGGGGAAGCATCCTCTGCTGAGCGGCTCGTTAAGAAACGCCGTGCCAGCAGCAGGGCGCCTCGGGATCAATGCCGAGCCAGGCTGATCCGGGTCAGCGTCAAGCCGCTGCACGGGTGAAATCGATGAGTTTGTCAAAGAGCTGCTGCTGGTGGAACGTTGCTGCACTACAAGACCAGGAGATGCTTGGCCATCCGGCTTGTCTGCAGAGTGATGATGTTGTTACATCAGCATGATGTTGTTACATTGATATGATGTCGTCGGCGGCGAGTATGATTGTCCTCCTGTGCGTGGAATCTTACCTGTGTAAGGTAAGACATATTATCTGGTGTTTTGTTTGGCAATATTATGCAAAATCCAATTTTCTTACCTTCTCGTACCTGCTGATCTGTATTTGGGATCTGCATTAATCCTAAAAAACAATAAATACTGTACTTAAATATCTGCTTGACTTATTTCAAAACCAATTATCAATCAAATTGTAGACTGTAGAATAGTTTATAAAATTAGATTTTTTGCAGATGATGTGGTCCTGTTGGCTTCATCTGGCCAGGATCTTCAGCTCTCACTGGATCGGTTCGCAGCTGAGTGTGAAGCGACTGGGATGAGAATCAGCACCTCCAAGTTAAAGTCCATGGTTCTTGCCCGGAAAAGGGCTGAGTGCCATCTCCGGGTTGGGGAGGAGACCCTGCCCCAAGTGGAGGAGTTCCAGTTCCAGTACCTCGGAGTCTTGTTCACGAGTGAGGGAAGAGTGGATCGTGAGATCGACAGGCAGATCGATGCGGCGTCTTCAGTAATGCGGACGCTGTATCGATCCGTTGTGGTGAAGAAGGAACTGAGCCGGAAGGCAAAGCTCTTATTTTACCGGTTGATCTACGTTCCCATCCTCACCTATGGTCATGAGCTTTGGGTCATGACCGAAAGGACAAGATTACGGGAATAAGCGGCCCAAATGAGTTTCCTCCGCCATGTGGCAGGGCTCTCCCTTAGAGATAGGGTGAGAAGCTCTGTCATCCGGGAGGAGCTCAAAGTAAAGCCGCTGCTCCTCCACATCGATAGGAGCCAGATGAGGTGGTTCGGGCATCTGGTCAGGATGACACCTGAACGCCTCCCTAGGGAGGTGTTTAGGTCACGTTCGACTGGTAGGAGGCCACGGGGAAGACCCAGGACACGTTGGGAAGACTATGTCTCCCCGCTGGCCTGGGAATGCCTCGCGATCCCCCGGGAAGAGCTGGACGAAGTGGCTGGGGAGAGGAAAGTCTGGGCTTCCCTGCTTAGGCTGCTGCCCCCGCGACCCAACCTCGGATAAACGGAAGAAGATGGATGGATGGATGGACTCTTTTTAATGCGCCCTATAATCCGGTGCGCCTTTTATATGCAAAAAGATCGAAAATAGACCATTCATCGGCAGTGCGCCTCATAATCCGGTGCGCCCTATGGTCCGGAAAATACTGTAATAAATTTGACGGTGACAGTTGGACCCTGGAGTAGATCCATTATGTTTCCATTATTTCCCGCATGCACAGAAAAGCGTGCCGAGAACGCTTTGTGTTGGATAGTCGACGTTCTACAGAAATACTCTGCAAGTATGCGCAAGCGCGGCCTTGGACAGCAAAGAGCGCTTTGTGCAAAAGGAAAAGCCATTGAGCAAATTTAAAATGCACGCGCCACCGTCGCGCGCACACCTGTCGAGCCTGACAATTTCGGCCATTGTGACGCGTGACGACAGGCAGCCCGGCAAATGGTCTCTTGCGACGCGGGACAATTGTATCCACGCGACGCCGCGCTCCAAAGTGAGACGCACCGTGATTGCATTTCACTCGCCGCCGACTCCAGTGTTGCTGCAAACAAGGGGCAGATGGCGAGTGAAGTGGTGGCGCTTGTGGAAGCAGATGTTGCGTGACATCAGACACGGCGTGCGGCGCGCAGATGCAAGATCCATCCTTCTCTCTCTCTCTGTAAATCCCAAATAGCTCCCATTATCGGGCAGGCGCTTGAATCTGCATATATGCAAGAGAAGAAAAATGGCCTCGGTGTAGTTGTTACATCCTGAAAAGGGCAAATATTCAAGACAACATCAAGCCTCGGCAGAATTCTATTAAACATAAATACACTACCAGTACATCAGTATTGCATTGTACAAAATAATATACCAGCATCTGTAAAAACTGACAGGTAAGTACAAACCCTGTTTCCATATGAGTTGGGAAATTGTGTTAGATGTAAATATAAACGGAATACAATGATTTGCAAATCATTTTCAACCCATATTCAGTTGAATGCGCTACAAAGACAACATAATTGATGTTCAAACTGATAAACATTTTTTTTTTTTGTGCAAATAATAATTAACTTTAGAATTTGATGCCAGCAACACGTGACAAAGAAGTTGGGAGAGGTGGCAATAAATACTGATAAAGTTGACACTTATTTGGAACATCCCACAGGTGTGCAGGCTAATTGGGAACAGGTGGGTGCCATGATTGGGTATAAAAACAGCTTCCCAAAAAATGCTCAGTCTTTCACAAGAAAGGATGGGGCGAGGTACACCCCTTTGTCCACAAATGCGTGAGCAAATAGTCAAACAGTTTGGAACGTTTCTCAAAGTGCAATTGCAAGGAATTTAGGGATTTCAACATCTACGGTCTATAATATCATCAAAATGTTCAGAGAATCTGGAGAAATCACTCCACGTATGCGGCATGGACAGAAACCAACACTGAATGACCGTGACCTTCGATCCCTCAGACGGCACTGTATCAAAAAACCGACATCAATCTCTAAAGGATATCACCACATGGGCTCAGGAACACTTCAGAAAACCACTGTCACTAAATACAGTTCGTCATTACATCTGTAAGTGCAAGTTAAAGCTCTACTATGCAAAGCAAAAGCCATTTATCAACAACATCCAGAGGCTTCTCTGGGCCCGAGATCATCTAAGATGGACTGATGCAATGTGGAAAAGTGTTCTGTGGTGTGACGTGTCCACATTTCAAATTGTTTTTGGAAATATTCGACATTGTGTCATCCGGACCAGAGGGGAAGCGAACCATCCTGACTGTTATCGACGCAAAGTTCAAAAGCCAGCATCTGTGATGGTATGGGGGTGCATTAGTGCCCAAGGCATGGGTAACTTACAGGTTTTGGAACAACATATGCTGCCATCTAAGCACCGTCTTTTTCATGGACGCCCCTGCTTATTTAAGCAAGACAATGCCAAGCCACATTCAGCACATGTTACAACAGCGTGGCTTCATCAAAAAAGAGTGCGGGTACTTTCCTGGCCCGCTTGCAGTCCAGACCTGTCTCCCATCAAGAATGTGTGGCACATTATGAAGCGTAAAATACGACAGCGAAAACCCCCTACTGTTGAACGACTGAAGCTCTACATAAAACAAGAATGGGAAAGAATTTCAAAGCTTCAACAAAGCTTCAACAATAAGTTTCCTCAGTTCCCGAACGTTTATTGAGTGTTGTTAAAAGAAAAGGTGATGTAACACAGTAGTGAACATGCCCTTTCCCGAATACTTTGGCATGTGTTGCAGCCATGAAATTCTAAGTTAATTATTATTTGTACAAAAAAATAAAGTTTATTGGTTTGAACATCAAATATCTTGTCTTTGTAGTGCATTCAATTGAATTTGGGTTGAAAAGGATTTGCAAATCATTGTATTCCGTTTATATTTACATCTAACACAATTTCCCAACTCATATGGAAACGGGGTTTGTACAATTATTAATGCCGGGGACCATGTGGAAGTCGCAGGTCCACTGAAGACACGGCACAAAAGTCCAGCGTGCAGGTTTGCAAGGTTTTTAATGATAGTATTTTTCAGTTATCGGTTTCTCTCCCAGAACATGACTTCAGTCACATCCGTATTCTCCCTCCTCCTCTGCTCTCGGCCGTTTACTGTTGAAGACAACATATATTAGATTAACACGTACCACCTGTGGAATCTAATCACCTGCAACTGTGTCTCGCCGTCAACACATGCCCCGCCCCTGCCCAATGGTGCTCGTCTTCAGCACCATGGACAGCGGCGGTGACGTTTCCTCCTGCGAGCATCGCTGATCACGCTTCCCCACCACAGACCATTTCCGACTGCAGATGATTGTTAATGGCATATTGTAAAAAATAATCAAAATAATATTAATGAGATGCAGTGTTTGTGAAACGTTCGTTCATGAATATACACTATATTTCCAAAAGTATGCATTAAAAGCCACAAAATGCAACGGGTGCATCAGACCCACAAACGCTGGCTGAGTAACAACAATATGAACATTACACAACGCTTGAATATCCTTTTTGAAAATATATATCTGCCACCTAATCAACGTTTTGATCTGGCTTCTTCGTTGGTTAAAAAAGTGAGTACCGCTGATTTCTCCGCTGGCCGGGTAGGGCTCCGGTGCCACATTCTCCATGCGTTCTTCCCCGCTTGTGATTGGATACTTGGGAGTGACAAGTGAGTATCCAATCACAGTCACGTTCAAAGTAAGTCTTTGAGATGGGCTACTGTCAACCACTCATGATCTGATCGGCTATCGCCACTGTCTGTCAACTGATTTTTAAACACATATACCTTTTTACATTTTACATTCCTTCCTCTTCTTTCCTGACAATTTAAATCAATGTTCAAGTATTTTTTTTTTTAATGTAAAGAATAATCATTAAATTTTAATTCAATTCTTCATTTTAGCTTCTGTTTTTTCCTCGAAGAATATTTGTGAAATATTTCTTATTATGATTAAAATTCTAAAAAATTATTCTGGCAAATCTAGAAAAACTGTAGAATCAGATTTAAATCTTATTTCAAAGTCTTTTGAATTTCTTCTAAAATATTTGTTCTGGAAAATCTAGAAGAAATAATGATTTGTCTTTGTTAGAAATATAGCTTGATCCAATTTGTTATATATTCTAACAAAGTGCAGATTGGATTTTAACCTATTTAAAACACGTCATTAAAAATATATATTTATTGTGAGAAATCATTAAGATGATGAGTGTTTCCACAAAGATAAATATAATAATTATTAATAATAACATGGAGTTAAAGGTAAATTGAGCAAATTGGCTATTTCGGGCAATTTATTTAAGTGTGTATCAAACTGGTAGCCCTTCGTATTAATCAGTACCCAAGAAGTAGCTCTTGGTTTCAAAAAGGTTGGTGACCCCTGCCGTAGATATTATGTGATTGGGCCAGCATGCAAAGGCAGTGCCTTTAAGGTTTATTGGCGCTCTGTAGTTCTCCCTACGTCCGTGTACACAGCGGCGTTTTGAAAAGTCATACATTTTACTTTATGAAACAGATACCGATCATTTCAAAACCGATACCGATAATTTCTGATATCAGATTTTAAAGCATTTATTGGCCAATAATATTGGCAGTATGATATTATCGGACTTCTCTGATGTGATTTATGTTAGGTTGGCAGAGAAGGCGTCGCTGGCCCTGATGGCACAACACCGGTGGACACACAAAACGTTTCATGAACAAATGTTGGCAGAAAGTCGGCCATTTTAGTTTGGACTTGCAATTTTGCGGCGAAAACCAGGGGGGGCGTACTTTGACGAATTCTTCCTGGGGCCGAATCAGCCAAGATTGAAATCGCGGGTACTCGACAAATAGGGGACGATGTATTACGAACAGTTTGAGCCTACACCGTATGATGTGGGCGGGGCAAAGGGACAAACTTTGATGGTCAGACCAACCATCACGTATGCCTTAGATCTGAGGACGCAGCGACTTCGCAACTCTCGTTGAATCCCGAGTTCAACGTTCAATGCTGATCGTAACGCTGAGGCGGCGCGTCGTCTTCCCGACCAGCTAATTGAGAGTCGTTTTGCAAAGCTTAGGCAGGAAGAAGGTGTCATGTCAGGGATTAATGCACGTCTTCCTTGATTAGCCTCAAAGCGCAGCGAGGAGCACGGAGGCTCTTTGTTCCACGCACACGCGCCGCACGGGAAGAGCGGAGGACGATCAAACCGGCGAGACGAGACGAAATGCATGCGATGTGTCCCTCGGCGCTCCCAACCAGGCGTTGGCGAGCGCTCGGCGAGCAATTGGAGCCTAATCACCTCTGATTAGCCTCAATGAGCCTTCTGGTTTGGTGGAACAAGACCGAGGGTCACCACGAGTTCAACCCCCCTCCCCCTTGCGCTAAGACATTCTACTGATGATGGTTTGAAATAGTGAAGTGTATTTCTGGTCTTGGAGGGTGGAACTAAAGAGACGTCGGAGCCGCTTTGCCAAACAAAAAGTTGCTTTATTACAAGCGGGCCTCATTAAGCAGGTCTGCAGTACCTGGAGGAGCCTAGGTCAAAAAATGAAGGACTTCTAACTGGAAAAGCCAAACATTCAGTTTTTATATTCCACCTTTCTGTCTCTGGGTGTGTACATCAACAATATGATGTGCCTGACTGGCTGGACAAGACAGTTTTAAAAAAAAAACATATTGGAAGAGATTTGTATTATTTGATTAAGCATCGTTACGACTAAGAATTGCCATTGATTCAAATGTTATTTTTAATTTTTTTGACACTCCTAGTTGCAAGTGGAGTTCTAGTTCAGGTCCCAGGGGGTGCACTTTGCTGGCTGTGACGGATAATAACTGCTGTTATTTGCGTATGAGTTCATGTTAGCCAAACAAGTGTTTCAATGTACGCCTCAATTTGGCTAGTAAAATAATGTCACAACATTTTCCAATCCATATTTACAAGTTTTGATGATTTTCAGCTTTTTGATGTGTTAAAACTTTGAATGATGAAGTTGGGGATAGGTTGAAGATGCAACAAAATGATGCTTAATTAACGTGAACAAAAGTTAGGAAATTATTTACATCAAACCTTATTAAATGTATTTAATGGATTGGTAAAACTTGGTATAATTAAGTTAGGGAAAAGTTGAAAAGTTTAGTAAAATGGAAAGAAAAAGGTCCCTATATATATATATATATATATATATATATATATATATATATATATATATATATATATATATATATATATATATATATATATATATATATATATATATATACACATATATATATATATCGTACATACATATATACATACATATACATACATACATTGATACATATATATATGTATATATATATATACATACATATGTATATATATATATACACAAACATATATATATGTATATATATACACATACATATATATGTATATATATATATATATATATATATTAGGGGTGGGCAAATTAATGCGTTAATTACGAGTTAACTCATCAATCTATTAACGCCGACAATTATTTTATCGCACATTTGCGTATGTTGTTTACATGCTTTTATTTTGTTAACGCCTTTTCTTAACAAGATGGCGTCGCCCGGATGTTCTTCGGCGTCAAGGGGCTCTTGGTAAAGATGGAACATTTGGCAAAAATACCGGACAATTCTGCAAATTTCATGGCTGGCTTACAGCGTGGTCACTCCGGGATCACTTACGACCGCCAGACAATTCTGGATGTGGATAGATCGGGCCGTTTTGGACTGAATGACGCGTGCTTGCTAGACCGGCTAGCTAGCATGGGAATACTTTGCCGGCTACATCCAGCAGCCTGTGAAGCAGCTGTGTTGTCTGTCTATTTATCAATAATGCACACGAGGAGTGTTGACTGAGTTCTTAATGTTTACTTTAAGAGCGTGCATATCACAACATACAAGATGCCGTCATGGCGACACAACCTATACCGGGATACCGCGCATGCTCGTCACTCCTGTTGCATGCTGGGTAGGGTAGTTCTTTTTTTCCCTGGCTCATAACATCACAATATAGTACCATGTATATGCGTTCAGTTTATCAAAGCACCAAGCAAACAATCGGAAAATTCCCATCATATCAATTCCTAGATATGGTCATAATTATTTTAAGTGCACTACGCAGAATAAACACAACATTATTAATATTGCTACTACGGGTAATTTGATCAAAAATTCCCTAAAACAGCCCACTACCTATAATATAGGTTTTTTTAAACATAAGATCCCTGATAAAAAAATGTTTCTGCTGTTACCTCAGAAATTGCCTGTTCAGATGTTATGATTGTGGCTCAGAGATATTGCAGTTGGAAATAATTGGACTTTTATGTTAACTGTCAGCAGACAATCTAAAAGAACTATGTGTCTCTCTTGCTATTGCTGGAGATGCTCTTAGACATGTAGAAGGAAAAAATAGAGCATTGTTAATTACAATGATAAGTAACCACCTGCAGAGGGAGGAGTTAGAGCAACTCGAGGATATGGGAATGGCAGAGCTCCTCTCCTTCAAAGACGAAGTAGACAAGATCCGTGATAAGGTAGCACCAAAGGAAGAGCCAAAAGGACTAGTTCCAGGTCAAACCCCTATCTCCTGGCACAAAGAATTTAAAATAGCTGGACAAATTGGAGAACCAGGACAAAAAGACCGCCTCACATTTTACAGTTTAGCCCGACAGATTGAGCATGGCCTCCTCAAAGGTTTCCCAGAGACTGAAATTGTTGATGCTGTCATAAGAGCCATTGTTCCAGGAATGCAGTTACGCAGCTACTTAGAGGGGAAAAGTGACCTCACGTTACCGACTTTGAGAAGAATACTCCGCTGTCATTACCAAGAAAAGAGTGCCACAGAATAATATAAGCAGCTGTCATCTGAAGTCCAAAGCACAAAAGAGACTCCTCAAAACTTCCTCATCCGTGCTCTAGATCTAAGACAGAAGATTCTGTTTGCCTCACAGGAGGCGGAGTCAGGCTTAAGGTACGACCCAGAGCTAGTGCAGAACAGGTTCCTTCACTCAGTTATGACTGGCTTGCAGAATGATAATATCAAACGGGATCTCCAGCCACATCTAGAGCAAGCTCGTGTTTCTGATGAACTCCTGTTTGAGAAACTGAATACTGCATGTGCCTACGAAAGTGAGAGGCAAGACAAGAAAAAATTGACAACACCACAGCAACCTGTAGCTGTTCACTCTGCTCAGTCTGACCACACTCCAGCTGAAAAGGACAAAACAAGCCAGTCAAATCACAGTAAGAATCAAACTGATATTCTCACAGAACTGCAGGAGATGAAAGCTAACATGTCCCTCTTAAACGATCTTGAAGCTGAAGTGGCTTCCATTAAAGAGTCTATGCAGCAGCCCTCTTACTTCCCCAGACAGCACCCAGATCCATCAGCTGCACCAGAATGCCCTCCACAACAGTCAGCACCAGTTCACTATCATCCACCCCAGAGACATTGGACCACTCCTGCCCCCGCAGCACAACACTGCTATCCTCAACTCCAAAGGGTTGACAATCAATATGCTCCGCCCACATCTGCACCACGCCGTAGAGCAAGATGTTATGCTTGCCAGCAGTCAAACATTGAAGACTGCATTCACTGCTTCAAGTGTGGCAGTAGTGAACACTTCGCAGCTGGTTGCAGAATGGGAAGATCAGGTCTATTCAGATGGAGTGGTTTAAACGGGCAAGGGTCACCCCAGCGGGGCAGGGAGTGACCGTCTCATCAATCGTGCCCCAGATTTGTGCAAAGTGTGGTGTACATGGAAGAAATGTGAGGCTGAGACAATGTACAATATGTAAAGGTGTGTTATACTGTTCAAAAACATGTCAACATGAACATTGGGAAGTCCACAGGAATCAATGTACAACAACCTCACGCAATACAGTCCGAACTACATCACAAAAGAGAAAACATGTCAAAGTCGCTCCACTAGTTGGAAGGAGATATTTAATTGACTGCCATATTCAAGGTCAGCAGGTTAGAGCTCTGTGGGACTCTGGCTCACAAGTGACTGTAGTGAGTGAACAATGGAAAACAGAGCACTTACCACATGTAACATTAAGGGACATTTCTGAACTTCTTGAAGCTGATGAAACTTTAAACCTCATCGCAGCTAATGGGGGAGACATGCCATACAAAGGATGGATAGAGGTGACATTTAAATTAGCTTCAGATGGAGTCCCTATAGCAGAGGTCATTGTTCCCACCCTGATCATTAAAGGTAACAGTCTTTCTCAACCTATCATTGGCTCAAATGTGATTGGACTGATAGTTGCTACTGAACTGCAGCAGGATAATGCCACCGATAAACAGCAGCTAATCAAAACTGTCCAAGTAGCTTTTCCTGGCTTCGGGACGGATCAGGCTGAAGTTTTTTTAGAGCGAATTACTGCTGAGCAGCAACCTCATGAGTATGTAGTTAAGACGACCAGAGAGCGAGTGCACATCCCCGGACACACCTCTGTAAAAGTAGAGTGTCGAGTTTTGACTGCACCTTTACAAGAGGAGACAACACTGATTTTTGAGCCTAGTGTTAATCCACAATGGCCAGAGGGCCTTGAGTTTACTGACACTGTTGTGATGTTGAGGAAGGCTGCAAAACCATTCATACTTGTCGACGTGCAAAACCCAACAGATCATGACATCGTGCTCACTGGCAGAACTGTTATTGGGACGGTACAGCAAGTTCAAGCAGTTTATCCAGCGACAGTCTTTGAACGGTCCTGCACCACCCCTCCAGTAACAGTGAGTAATGTGAGAGTAAGGAATGAAGAAGCTTCTGGTGGTGAATGGGATCCCCCAGTCAACCTGGACCATCTCAGTTCACCTGAAAAAGAAATGGTGAAAAAAATGTTAAAAGAAGAGTCAGGCTCCTTCTCAAACTCTGATGACGACATCGGCTGTATTGAAAATCTGCAGCTCACAATCTCACTGAAAGACACAGAGCCAGTGGCCAAGACCTACCTCTCTGTACCAAAACCACTGTATCAGGAAATGAAAAGCTACCAACATTATCTCATCACACAAGGTTGGGTGCGCAAATCAAACTCCCCCTACGCGTCCCCAGTTGTGTGTGTCCGAAAAAAGGATGGGAGCTTACGAATGTGTATAGACTACCGTGAGTTAAATCGTAAGACTGTTCCAGACCGTCAGCCCATCCCCAGGGCGCAGGACATCATGGATGGCCTGGGTGGCAACTCCTGGTTTTCACTCTTAGATCAGGGGAAAGCCTACCACCAGGGGTTCATGGCAGAAGAGAGTCGCCCCCTCACTGCTTTTGTGACCCCCTGGAGTTTATATGAATAGATTCGAATCCCTTTCGGCCTAATGAATGCACCGGCTGCCTTCCAGAGGTGCATGGAACAATGTCTTGAGGGGGTTCGAGATGAAATTTGTGTACCATATCTTGACGATGTCCTTGTGTTCAGTCAGTCATTTGAAAGCCATGTTGAAAATGTCAGAACTGTGCTGAGGCGACTGAGAAAGAACGGTATAAAGTTGAAGCCGTCCAAATGTGAGATGTTTCGACGAGAGGTCCGCTATCTTGGCCGGGTGATTTCAGCAGAAGGTAGCAAAATGGACCCTGCTGACACCATAGCTGTCAGAGCCCTGAAAAACAAGCCACCAACCAATATGGGAGAATTAAGAGCTATCATGGGTCTCCTGAGTTATTACCGTCAGTATATTCGGGATTTTTCTCAAATCGCTGCCCCTCTGTACGACCTCATGAGAACCCCTGCTGATGTACAAAAGACTGATGAACGTGCTAAAAGAACAAGACAGCTTAAAAGAAAACACAATGGCGCGCCATCCAACCAGCCCATTGCATGGACAGAAAAACATCAACATTTACTTGAGGAACTGTTGGACCACTTAGTTGAACCACCAATCCTTGCCTTTCCTGACTTTGACAAACCTTTTGTTTTACACACAGACGCTTCCAACCTGGGCCTGGGTGCAGTTTTGTATCAGGAACAGGAAGAAAAACTGCGTGTATTAGCACGTGTCCAGAGCCCTCACCACATCCGAGAAGAACTACCATTTCATTCTGGAAAACTAGAGTTCCTCGCCCTTAAGTGGGCCGTGTGTGAAAAATTCAGGGACTATTTGATTAGTTCATCATTAAAATCATTCAGTGTGCAGAGTAAAAGACTGATGAGTGAATGGCAAAAACTTACAGTGGATGATGACGGCATCCTGCGTCGAAAAACAGCTACACGGACACAGCTCGGCTTGCCAGAAAAGTACAAAGCAACTGTTCTGAAGGAGCTGCATGATGATATGGGGCACCAAGGGATTGACCGAACCACCTCGCTTCTTTTGGCCCTATATGCAACAGGACATTCAACACTAAAAGTTGACAGACCACAGAGAAAAAAACAGACAAATGAGGGGACGAACAATACTCAGCAAGAGGATGACAGTGATGAGAACTCAGAGGATGAAGGGTTTTATTACCTACCTCTACAGCAGGGGTCGGGAACCTTTTTGGCTGAGAGAGCCATGAAAGCCAAATACTTTAAAATGTATTTTTGTGAGAGCCATATCATATTTTTTAACACTGAATACAACCAAATGCGTGCATTTTTTAAGTAAAACCAACATTTTTAGAGTATAATAAGTCTAATTCTTTTGAATAACATTGTTATTCCTTGAACAGGTGCGGTAGAAACGGATGGATGGATAAAAATGCATGAGAATGTTTTATATTTTGAACGTTATTTATAACATCGTGATTACCAGCGAAATTATTCATTACTTATCGTGTTAAGCAATGTCAGCTAAGATTTATCTGAGAGCCAGATGCAGTCATCAAATGAGCCACATCTGGCTGTAGAGCCATAGGTTCCCTACCCCTGCTCTACAGCCTCCTCAAGATGCACAGCCGCAGGCATGTAATGAAGAGGAGCATACTGGCCAGTCGGCAGGCACTGAACCTACAAGGGCACTTGACAAACAAGGAGAGGAACAGGAAAGACTGCTACAACCGGAGGAGGATCACAGCAGGATTGATTTGCTGGACTGCGATGAGGCATCTGAAAACCACAGTGACAACAGACAAGCACAAGAGCGGTCAAAGATGGAACGACGACCACCAGAGATATTCACCTATGATGAGTTTGGTAATCCAGCCTGCTACAATATGAATGTCCCATGTACCCAATGCAACATTACGGAGCCTATCAACCAGGGACCCGGTGGCCGGATTCTGTTCAGGCTCCCACCTATCAACCTGTGCTTCTGTACGGATAACCATTCACATGGACTCTTGTGAAACTGAACACATCACACCCATATATATACACATACATTCATGGACTCTTTGACACGCACATTCACACTCACATGGACTTATGCGAAAGTAGAGTGCACACAAACATACACACATCCCACTACACTCATGGACTTTTGCAAAAGCAGTGTTAATACACACGCACACTCGTCTTGGACTGTTGAAACAGCTAAGATTTAGAATAGACGTTACCGGTTAAGCGCAAGGACTTTTTGTGGGCCGATTGTCTATGCACGAACTGTTGAGAATCTGAATTGTATACTATGTGACTGCCTTATTCGATGAATGTCGAGGACGACATCTATATTGAGGGGGAATGAGTAGTAGTTATAAAATTGCTGTAAATATGAACATGCAGACAGTAAAAAGGAAGGAAGAAAAACAAAGCTTTAATTCATTATAGAAAATCAAAGCTTTAATTCATTATAGTAACTGGTAAAAGTAAGACAAAAAGGGAGAAAGAACATCATAACTAATTACTTTACAAAGTTTTAAAAAAGGGTATGAAGACAAAAAGCTGTGATAAAGTGATCTGCCATCTATTACTTTTGACTGGTGCAGAAGAGTCTAAAAAGAGAAATGGAAAAAAATGTAATCTGTGTTAAAAACATTGTAATGTTTGTTTGGAAAATACTTCCTGGATTTATGTTGTTTTTCTGTAGTACCTGCGTTTTAAAAATGTCTGGTTGTTGTTTTAGTCACTGATCGGGTTTCGACTACTTTTGCCTGGCTTACCTGGTAGAGGGAGACACGTTCTTTCATTCGGCCATTACAAACTGGACCTGAATGAATAAGCATTGTGACCGTGTTTTTGTTTAATATCCCACTCCTCTACAGGGGTGTAACATATACACATACATATACACACACATATATATATATATATATACATATACATATATATATACACACATATATATATATATATATATATATATATATATATATATATATATACATATATATATATATATATATATATACTAAGGGTGTGGGAAAAATAGAATCGAATACTTTGTGCGATTCAGAATCGATTGTCATTTTTTTTTAAATCGATATTTGTTTTTTAAT
>NC_084611.1:40675317-40712817 GCF_033978795.1 Nerophis ophidion
TTCTTTTTTTGCCATGGTGTACTGTTGTGGATGAGTATGGAGTTCTTTGCGTGGATGATGATGTCTCTTTCATTGCCTGTGATTGAGTCGTAGTCCGAGGCGAAGTCTAGTGCTTGGGTCAGTAGGTCTTGCGTGATGGAAGGGTAAAATTCTTCGATGTCGAAGGAGATAAAGTTGTGTTGTTGTTTGTCTTGGATGTTGTTAAACCATTTGATTACTGCTGCTGTATTCCTTCATTGGTTGAGTGGTGTTTTGTCTTTGATTGTTGTGTTGATTCTGTCCAGGATTATTTTGCTGATTTTTCCTATTTCAGATTTAGTTGGGTTTATTAGTTGGCATGTTGGGTTATTTGCGAAGTTGGGTTTGTGGTCCTTCAATGTGATGAAGGCTTCCTTCTTGGCTGTGGCGTCCATTAAAATCTCTTCATGATTGAGGGAACCCCTCATGAAACAGTTCTGTAGAGATGAAGTAGTCTTGTGATTTTTCCCACACCTACATATTGCGCTCTACCACGGTATCGAATATCATCCTAGCCTCTGGTGAGGGCAGTAACACCCTCACCAACGCCCCCCCCTATTTAAAGGCTAGAGTATACAAATGAGTTTTAAGGTGAGACTTAAATGCTTCTACTGAGGTGGCATCTCGAACTGTTACCGGGAGGGCATTCCAGAGTACTGGAGCCCGAACGGAAAACGCTCTATAGCCCGCAGACTTTTTTTGGGCTTTGGGAATCACTAACAAGCCGGAGTCCTTTGAACGCAGATTTCTTGCCGGGACATATGGTGCAATACAATCGGCAAGATAGGATGGAGCTAGACCGTGTAGTATTTTATACGTAAGTAGTAGAACCTTAAAGTCACATCTTAAGTGCACAGGAAGCCAGTGCAGGTGAGCCAGTACAGGCGTAATGTGATCAAACTTTCTTGTTCTTGTCAAAAGTCTAGCAGCCGCATTTTGTACCAATTGTAATCTTTTAATGCTAGACATGGGGAGACCCGAAAATTATACGTTACAGTAGTCGAGGCGAGACGTAACAAAGGCATGGATAATGATCTCAGCGTCTTTAGTGGACAGAATGGAGCGAATTTTAGCGATATTACGGAGATGAAAGAAGGCCGTTTTAGTAACGCTTTTAATGTGTGCCTCAAAGGAGAGGGTTGGGTCGAAGATAATACCCAGATTCTTTACCGTGTCGCCTTGTTTAATTGTTTGGTTGTCAAATGTTAGAGTTGTTTTATTAAATAGAGTTTGGTGTCTAGCAGGACCGATAATCAGCATTTCTGTTTTTTTGGCGTTGAGTTGCAAAAAGTTAGCGGACATCCATTGTTTAATTTCATTAAGACACGCCTCCAACTGACTACAATCCGGCGTGTTGGTCAGCTTTAGGGGCATGTAGAGTTGGGTGTCATCAGCATAACAGTGAAAGCTAATACCGTATTTGCGTATGAGGTCACCTAGCGGCAGCATGTAGATGCTGAAGAGTGCAGGGCCAAGGACCGAACCCTGGGGAACTCCACACGTTACCTTAACGTAGTCCGAGGTCACATTGTTATGGGAGACACACTGCATCCTATCAGTAAGATAAGAGTTAAACCAAGACAGGGCTAAGTCTGACATACCAATTCGTGTTTTGATACGTTCTAATAAAATATTATGATCGACGGTATCGAAAGCAGCGCTAAGATCGAGGAGCAGCAACATAGATGACGCATCAGAATCCATCGTTAGCAATAGATCATTAGTCATTTTTGCGAGGGCTGTCTCCGTGGAGTGATTTGCCCTGAAACCGGATTGAAAGGTTTCACATAGATTGTTAGACGCTAAGTGTTCATTTAACTGCTCCGCAACAATTTTTTCAAGGATTTTTGAAATAAAGGGAAGGTGAGACACCGGTCGGTAGTTAACCTTGAGGTCAGGATCGAGGTTAGGTCTTTTAAGAAGAGGATGAATAACCGCTTTTTTGAATGCTAGGGGAACAGTGCCCGAGGAGAGTGATAAGTTTATAATATTTAGCACTGATGGACCTAATAATACAAAGAGCTCCTTGATCAGTTTCCCAGGAAGAGGGTCAAGTAAACATGTTGTCTGTTTTATTCCATTTACACGTTGTAACAATTCCTCTAATGTTATTTCCTCAAAACGAGAGAAACTATTTTGGAGGGCAGTATCCGCCGTATATACCATCGTATCAGTGTTAATAGAACCCCGTTGTAGCTGGGACGCATTGTCTTTAATCTCCTTTCTAATGACTTCAATTTTCTTACTAAAGAATTGCATAAAGTCATCAGCTGAGTGGGTTGAGCTACTGGAAGGGGTCCCTTGTTGGGTTAGCGATGCTACCGTACTAAACAAAAATTTAGGATCGTTTTTATTACGGTGGATGAGATTTGAGTAATATTTAGCTTTAGCTAAGGTAAGCATGCGTTTATAAGTTATTAAACCATCACTCCATGCTTGATGGTGCACCTCAAGTTTAGTCGTGCGCCATTTGCGTTCCAGCTTTCTACATAATAATTTCTGAGCGCTAGTTTCTTCTGTAAACCACGGGGTGCGCTTTTTTGGAGCCTTTTTTAACTTTAGCGGTGCTATGTTATCAATGGTTTCGCGCAGGGCGTCGTTAAAGTTGTTAGTGAGGTTATCAATAGAGCCCACATACTTTGGGAATGGTGCCATTACCGAGGGCAGTAGATCAGCAAGAGTTGTCGTTGTGGCTGTATTAATGTTGCGGCTGCTATAGCAGTTATTATTATTATTAGTTTGACGAACATGGGTCTGAACCTCGAATTTTATAAGGTAATGATCGGACAATACTTTAGTATACGGGAGTATCGTAACTTTGGAAACGGTGATACCCCTGACAAGCACTAGGTCTATCGTATTACCGTTGCGATGCGTGGGTTCATTTATTATTTGTGTGAGACCACAGCTATCAATTACAGTCTGGAGCGCTACGCACGGTGGGTCCGATGGGGTATTCATATGGATATTAAAGTCCCCCATTATGATTATATTATCGACGTGTGTCACTAGATCAGCAACGAACTCTGAGAATTCATTGATAAAGTCCGAATAGGGCCCTGGGGGGCGGTAGATAACAGCCAGGTGTAGAGGCAGCGGTGTGACGGACCTCATAGTAAGCACCTCAAATGATTTATATTTATTATTTATGTTAGGACTAAGGTTAAAGTTTTCGTTGTATATTAGTGCGACCCCCCCACCCTTGAGAAGAAGGGCATGGATGTGCTTGGTAAGATCGGGTCCGCCTTTCTTCAGGACCTCTGCTGGAATGCCGTCGGGCCCAGCAGCCTTGTTGTTCCTCATCTTCCCAATGGTATCCTGCAGCTCATCCAAGGTAGGTGGTTCTCCTGTCCTTTCATCTATGGGTTGTTGTGGGAGTTGGTCAAGCGCCTCCTTCTCAGGTTTGCTGTCCCTGTTTAAGAGGTCCTCATAGTGTCCTCATAGTGTTCACAGCCCACACCAAAGCCTTCGCTTTGGTGTGGGCTGCTCTTTTCACTTTGCAGTGGATGTCGTTTTACCAAGTGATGAAAGCTTGCCGCTTGTTGTCAATTAGTTGCTGGATCTCAGTGTCGTTCTCATCAAACCAGTCTTGATGTCTCCGCTTTTTAAGACCAAAGATATTTTTGCAGGATTTCATTATGGCAGTCGAAAGTGTGCTCCAGTGTGTTTCCATATCTTCTGGGTACTGTTTGGACAACGCAGCGCTAAAGGCCTCCTGCAGCTGTCGTTGGTAGGTGGTGTCACTCAACAGCTCGATGTTAATTCTTGGCCGGCACTGTCTTTTCTGCATCCATCTTTATCGCATTAAGCGGATGGACATGATGGAGCAAATGAGGCGGTGGTCGGTCCAGCAGTCGTCTGCACTGGTCATTGCTCTGGTGTTTAGGACATCGCTATGGTCTTTAGAGCGGACAATGACGTAGTCAATGAGATGCCACAGTTTGGAGTGAGGGTGCATCCATGATGTTTTGAACTTGGTTTTCTGACGGAAAAGTGTGTTGGTGATGACCAGGTTGTGCTCCGAGCACTTAGTTAGCAGTAGTGTGCCATTAGAGTTTGTATTTCCGACCCCTTCTCTTCCCAGCGTACCCTCCATAGGTGGTGGTTTCGTCCCACTCTGGCGTTGAAGTCTCCGAGCAGGATTAACTTGCCCTCCTTGGGGACTTCAGATAGAACTTTGTCCAGGTCAGCATAAAAGGCCTCCTTAACTTCATCCTGTGCATCAAGGGTTGGTGCATAGGCACTAACGACCGTGGCCATATGACTGCTAGCAAGCATAAGGCGTAAGGTCATTAGGCGCTCGTTGATGACCACAGAGAGTTCATGGAGGTGGTTGATGAGGCAGTTCCTAATAGCAAAACCCACACCGTGGATTTGTGGCTCATTTGCAGGCTTTCCTTTCCAAAAGAAAGTATATCCGCCTTTTTCTTCCTTCAGCTGCCCTTCGTCGGCCAGTCGGGTCTCGGAGAGTGCTGCGATGTCGATTTGGAACTTCCTTAGCTCTCTGGAGATGATGGCAATACGCCTTTCAGGTCGATCGTTGGCTTGATTGTCCGTGAGGGTTCGCACGTTCCAGGCTCCAATGTGTAATCTGTGTTTTCTTAGTTTCTGACCGCGTGGTGGTGTTCCCTCTGGATGCGGTATTCCAGACAGGATGTTGCGAGGCAGGCTATTTTTAGGGCACCTTTTCTAACCCCCTCTCCTACTGGGGTGAGCAAAGTGGATCCTGAATATTGCTGCTCAGTCATGGGTGCAGCTGCCGAGAAGCTCTTCTGCCTCAGTCCATTAGCTTAACGACTGAATCTAACACCCACCGCCTGTGTGCCAGGTTGTGGCTAGGGACTGCCAGACTTCACTGTCCTGCCCCCGTTACCACTTCCCGGTCGCCAAAGGACTTTGAAGTATCCGGGATGTAAAAAGGATGGGTTCCCATTCGGGAGGACGCCTGCGCGTGGCGTCTTTTAGCGTGGTTAGACTGATGCGCCTGCAGCCACCACACGGGCCTTGATCCAGTGGCATGGATCCATGACGACTGGAGACCACCCTCTCTTGCAGCCTTCCTCCGCCTTCAGTGCCGTTGTGACATGCAGTGTCATCCTCCGCCACTTCAACCGTTGAGGTCTTTGGACCGCACTTTGTCTGGAACCTCCCCCCTCGACCTTACCGCCATGGTTAAACCTACCAGGAGCAGAAGCTCCCGACGGCATCGCTCTTAGGTTCATTGGAACACGCAAGGCTCTCCACCACGGCAAGGTGGCGGTCCATGGAGAGCATATATATATACACATACATATATATATATACACATACATATATATATACACATAGATATATGTATACATACATATATATACATATATATACACATACATATATGTACATATACTGTATATACATACATATATACATATATATACATACATGTATAAATATACATACATACATATATATACATATATATACATACATATATACTTACATATATATACATACATATATATATTAGGGCTGGGCAACGATTAAAAATTTTAATCGAAGTTAATCGCACTATTTCTCCGATTAATCGCGATTAACTGCATTGTATACGCAAAGCCCAATAATGAATTCAAAAGTAGTGTGTAATGCACCTTTATTGGAATATTCTCCCACATGAACAAAAGCACCAAAACATTAGTTGTGCAAACACAATTTAAATTTGTCCTTGATAAACAGTAGCAGTTAAATAGCATATTTTATGAAAATGAACTCCATCCATCCATCCATTTTCTACCGCTTATCCCCTTTCGGGGTCGCGGGGGGCGCTGGCGCCTATCTCAGCTACAATCGGGCGGAAGGCAGGGTACACCCTGGACAAGTCGCCACCTCATCACAGGGCCAACACAGATAGACAGACAACATTCACACTCACATTCACACACTAGGGCCAATTTAGTGTTGCCAATCAACCTATCCCCAGGTGCATGTCTTTGGAAGTGGGAGGAAGCCGGAGTACCCGGAGGGAACCCACGCATTCACGGGGAGAACATGCAAACTCCACACAGAAAGATCCCGAGCCTGGATTTGAACCCAGGACTGCAGGAACCTCGTATTGTGAGGCAGACGCACTAACCCCCTCTGCCACCGTGAAGCCGAAAATGAACTCAAAAAATGTAAATACAAACATTTAAGCTTATTGCCACTGCCAGGGTATTTAAGTTATCCTGTTTGTTATGGAATGACTGCTCGCTGACTGCTCGCTGACTGCTCTTGTTGCAAAAAAGCTAAGTATCGTTCTATCTGTGTGATTTTAACTGTTTTGCAGCTTTATTTACAACTTCTCGAACATATTTAATAGTTCAATTTAACTTGCAAATCACCCGATCTCTGTCTCACCACTCCGCCCTCAGCTAGCTAGCTGCTAAGCTAACGAGGCTAGCTGAGAAAGGCAGCGCCGGTCTGAAGGAAGCTTCTCCCCCGCCACCGTGACCACCACTTCCCGAAGACAGCTGGCACTCCACTCGGCGAAGGAAAGTTTCTGTGAGTATGGCTTCCTGCGCTTCATGCACTTTACTCATGGATAGGTTGGCTTTGCTAGAGAGCCGTGTCCGCCAGTTAGAGCAGTGTAATTTCGTAACTTTAGATGTTGCAGACACATCTGTTAGCGTTAGCTGTAGCGAGCTAACTAGCCGAGCTTGTAGCAGCCCTAAGCGGCCTACAAGCTACGGTGTACCGGTTGAGACGCATAATAGATTTAGCCCTTTAGCTAGTCCTACACCCCAGTCTACCGGGCACCACACTTTAGTCATAGGGGACTCCATCACCCGAAACATAAAGCTTAGCAAACCAGCCACAATTAAGTGTATTCCCGGGGGCAGAGCACCTGACATTGAAGCTAATCTTAGGGAGCTAACTCGCAACAGGTCTAGTAAACACGTACGACGGGCTAACCGCACCACTAGTTATGCAAATATAGTAATACACGTTGGCTCCAATGACGTTAGGATGAGACAATCAGAGATTACAAAGAGAAACATAGCCAGGGCTTGTAATCTCGCCAGAAAGATGTCCAGGCATCGAGTAATTGTCTCTGGCCCCCTGCCTGGGAGAGGCAATGATGAAAGATATAGCAGATTAGTCTCTCTTAACAAGTGGCTGGATAGCTTCTGTAGACAACAGGGATTTACGTTTATTGATAATTGGCCCTCTTCCTGGGGCAAACCTGGCTTGCTGAGGAGAGACGGCCTTCACCCTAACCAGGAAGGCGCTATCCTCTTGTCTCGGAACATAGATTTCGCATTGAGCCACATTTGACTAACTGCACTAGAGCAAGCCCGGTCACAGGCAATTACAGAGCCTGCTAGCCTGGGTATGGAGTCAGTTAAGTTAGAACTAGCCAGCGCCAGGCTGGATGATCCCTGTACACATAGCAATTTTCGTAGAATAATTCACAACTCACAAAATGTTTTTTCTGCTATGACCTATGACTACGTCAGAGTTAGACATGCGTTCTACTGAGGTGGCAAATTATGATGCGTTCAGTTTATCGCAGCGCCAAGTAGACAATCTGAAAATTCCTGTCATATCAATTCCTAGATATGGTCGTAATTATTTTAAGTAAACTGTGCATAATAAACGCAACATTATTAATATTGCTACTACGGATAATTTTATCAACAACTCCTTAGAACAGCCCACTACATATAATATGGGCTTTCTAAACATCTGATCTTTGTCTCCCAAAACCTTATTAGTTAATGAGGTCATTAGAGACAACAACCTTAACGTCATCGGTCTTAGCGAAACCGGGCTTAAACCAGACGACTTTTTTGCGATAAATGAGGCATCCCCTCCTAACTATACGAATGCGCATATTGCCCGTCCCATTGAAAAGGGAGGGGGGGTCGCACTAATATATAACGAAAACTTTAACTTTAGTCCTAACTTAAATAATAAATATAAATCGTTTGAGGTGCTTTCTATGAAGTCTGCCACACCTCTGCCTCTGTGCCTGGCCGTTATCTACCGCCCCCCAGGGCTCTATTCGAACTTTATTAGTGAATTCTCAGAGTTTGTTGCTGATCTAGTGACGCACGCCGATAATATAATTATAATGGGGGACTTTAATATCCATATGAATACCCCATTTGACCCACCGTGCGTGGCGCTCCAGACTATAATTGATAGCTGCTGTCTTACACAAATAATAAATGAACCGACGCATCACAGCAGTAATACGATAGACATAGTGCTTGTCAGAGGTATCACCGTTTCCAAAGTTATGATACTCCCGTATACTAAAGTAATGTCCGATCATTACCTTATAGAATTTGAAGTTCAGACTCATGTTCGGCAAGCTAATAATAATAATAACTGCTATAGCAGCCGCAACATTAATGCTGCCACAACGACGACTCTTGCTGACCTACTGCCCTCGGTAATGGCACTGTTCCCAAAGTATGTGGGCTCTATTGATAACCTCACTAACAACTTTAACAACGCCCTGCGCGAAACCATTGATAGTATAGCACCGCTGAAGTTAAAAAAGGCTCCAAAAAGGCGTACGCCATGGTTTACTGAAGAAACTAGAGCTCAGAAATTATTATGTAGAAAGCTGGAACGCAAATGGCGCACGACTAAACTTGAGGTGCACCATCAAGCATGGAGTGATAGTTTAATAACTTATAAATGCATGCTTACCTGAGCTAAAACTAATTATTACTCAAATCTCATCCGCATTAATAAAAACGATCCAAAATTTTTGTTTAGTACAGTAGCATCGCTAACTCAACAAGGGACTCCTTCCAGTAGCTCCACCCATTCGGCAGATGACTTTATGAAGTTCTTTAATAAGAACATTGAACTTATTAGAAAGGAGATTAAAGACAATGCGTCCCAGCTACAACTGGGTTATAGTAACACAGATACGACTGTATATACGGCGGATACTGCAAATATCCAAAATAGTTTCTCTCGTTTTGATGAAATAACATTAGAAGAATTGTTACGTGTAGATGGAATAAAACAAACAACATGTTTACTTGACCCACTTCCTGGGAAACTTATCAAGGAGCTTTTTGTATTATTAGGTCCATCAGTGCTAAATATTATAAACTTATCACTTTCCTTGGGCACTGTTCCCCTAGCATTCAAAAAAGCGGTTATTCATCCTCTCCTTAAAAGACCTAACCTCGATCCTGACCTCATGGTAAACTACCGACCGGTGTCTCACCTTCCCTTTATTTCGAAAATCCTCGAAAAAATTGTTGCAGAGCAGCTAAATGAACACTTAGCGTCTAACAATCTATGTGAAACCTTTCAATCCGGTTTCAGGGCAAATCACTCGACTGGGACAGACCTCGCAAAATTGACTAACGATCTATTGCTAACGATGGACTCTGATGCGTCATCTATGTTGCTGCTCCTCGATCTTAGCGCTGCTTTCGATACCGTCGATCATAATATTTTATTAGAGCGTATCAAAACACAAATTGGTATGTCAGACTCAGCCCTGTCTTGGTTTAACTCTTATCTTACTGATAGGATGCAGTGCGTCTCCCATAACAGTGTGACCTCGGACTATGTTAAGGTAACGTGTGGAGTTCCCCAGGGTTCGGTCCTTGGCCCTGTACTCTTCAGCATCTACATGCTGCCGCTGGGTGACGTCATACGCAAATACGGTATTAGCTTTCACTGCTATGCTGATGACACCCAACTCTACATGCCCCTAAAGCTGACCAACACGCCGGACTGTAGTCAGTTGGAAGCGTGTCTTAATGAAATTAAACAAAACGCCAAAAAAACGGAAATGCTGATTATCGGTCCTTCTAGACACCGACCTCTATTTAATAATACAAGTTTAACATTTGACAACCAAATAATAAAACAGGGTGACTCGGTAAAAAATCTGGGTATTATCTTCGACCCAACTCTCTCCTTTGAGTCACACATTAAAAGCGTTACTAAAACCGCCTTCTTTCATCTCCGTAATATCGCTAAAATTCGCTCCATTTTGTCCACTAAAGACGCCGAGATCATTATCCATGCGTTTGTTACGTCTCGTCTCGATTACTGTAACGTATTATTTTCGGGTCTCCCCATGTCTAGCATTAAAAGATTACAGTAGGTACAAAATGCGGCTGCTAGACTTTTGACAAGAACAAGAAAGTTTGATCATATTACGCCTGTACTGGCTCACCTACCCTGGCTTCCTGTGCACTTAAGATGTGACTTTAAGGTTTTACTAATTACGTATAAAATACTACACGGTCTAGCTCCAGCCTATCTTGCCGATTTTATTGTACCATATGTCCCGGCAAGAAATCTGCGTTCAAAAGACTCCGGCTTATTAGTGATTCCTAGAGCCCAAAAAAAGTCTGCGGGCTATAGAGCGTTTTCCGTTCGGGCTCCAGTACTCTGGAATGCCCTCCCGGTAACAGTTCGAGATGCTACCTCAGTAGAAGCATTTAAGTCTCACCTTAAAACTCATCTGTATACTCTAGCCTTTAAATAGACCTCCTTTTAGACCAGTTGATCTGCCGCTTCTTTTCTTTCTCCTATGTCCCCCCCTCCCTTGTGGAGGGGGTCCGGTCCGATGACCATGGATGAAGTACTGGCTGTCCAGAGTCGGGACCCAGGATGGACCGCTCGCCTGTGTATCGGTTGGGGACATCTCTACGCTGCTGATCCGCCTCGGTTTGAGATGGTCTCCTGTGGACCGGACTCTCACTGCTGTCTTGGATCCGCTTGAACTGAACTATCGCGGCTGTGTTGGAGCCACTATGGATTGAACTTTCACAGTATCATGTTAGACCCGCTCGACATCCATTGCTTTCGGGCCCCTAGAGGGGGGAGGGGTTGCCCACATCTGAGGTCCTCTCCAAGGTTTCTCATAGTCAGCATTGTCACTGGCGTCCCACTGGATGTGAATTCTCCCTGCCCACTGGGTGAGTTTTCCTTGCCCTTTTGTGGGTTCTTCCGAGGATGTTGTAGTCGTAATGATTTGTGCAGTCCTTTGAGACATTTGTGATTTGGGGCTATATAAATAAACATTGATTGATATATTGATTGAAAATAAATATCATCTACATACAAATCTCTGAGCCACAATAATAACATCTGAACAGGCAATTTCTGAGGTAACAGCAGAAACATTTTTTTTTTATCAGGGATCTTATGTTTAAAAAAACTATATTATAGGTAGTGGGCTGTTTTAGGGAATTTTTGATCAAATTATCTGTAGTATCAATATTAATAATGTTGTGTTTATTCTGCGTAGTGCACTTAAAATAATTATGACCATATCTAGGAATTGATATGATGGGAATTTTCCGATTGTTTGCTTGGTGCTTTGATAAACTGAACGCATCATATACATTGTACTATATTGTGATGTTATGAGCCAGGGAAATAAAGAACTACCCTACCCAGCATGCAACAGGAGTGACGAGCATGCGCGGTAGCCCGGTATAGGTTGTGTGTCGCGCTGACGGCCTCTTGTATGTTGTGATATGCACGCTCTGAAAGCAAACGTTAATAACTCAGCCAACAGTGCTGAAAATTGTAATCTTCCTGAAGGAACTCTCCTGACGGAATAAATAAAGTACTATCTAATCTAATCTAACACTCCTCGTCTGCATTATTCATAAATAGACAGACAACACATATACTCCGCTGCTTCACAGGCCGCTGGATGTAGCCGGCAAAGTATTCCCATGCTAGCTAGCCGGTCTAGCAAGCACGCGTCATTCAGTCCAAAACGGCCCGATCTATCCACATCCAGAATTGTCTGGCGGTCGTAAGTGATCCCAGAGGGACCACGCTGTAAGCCAGCCATGAAATTTGCAGAATTGTCCGGTATTTTTGCCAAATGTTCCATCTTCACCAAGAGCCCCTCGACGCCGGGCGACGTCATCTTGTTAAGAAAAGGCGTTAACAAAATAAAAGCATGTAAACAACATACGCAAATGCGCGTTAAAAAAATTGTCGGCGTTAATAGATTGATGAATTAACTCGTAATTAATGCATTAATTTGCCCACCCCTAATATATATATATACATACATATATACATATATATACATACATATATATACAAATACATACATATATATATACATATATACATACATATATATACATATACATACATATATATACATATATATATACATATATATGCACATATATACTGTATATATACATATATACACATATATACATATATATATATACACACATATTTATATACGTATATATATAAATACACATATATATATACACACATACACACACACACATATATATATACACACATACACACACACATATATATATATATATATATATATATATATATATATATATATATATCCACTATGGACTGGACTCTCACTATCTCACTATTATGTTAGATCCACTATGAACTGGACTCTCGCTATTATGTTACATCCACTATGGATTAGACTCTCACAATATACACATACATACTTATATATATATATGGTTCTTTTACTCTTTGGTCCGGAGGACACAACGTCCACAGTTTCCAAAAGCAATTTAAAATGTGGACTGGTGAGACCACAGAACACTTTTCCACTTTGCATCAGTCCATCTTAGATGAACTCGGACCCAGCGAAGCTGGGTTCGTTTCTGGGTGTTGTTGATAAATGGCTTTCGCTTTGCATGGTAGAGTTTTAACTTGCACACACAGATGTAGCACAGGACTGTAGATACTGACACTAGTTTTATGACGTGTTCCTAAGCTCATGTGGTGATAGCCTTTACACACTCATGTCACTTTTTGATGTAGTACCGCCTGAGGGATCGAAGGTCATGGGCCTTGCGGCTTACATGCAGTGATTTCTCCAGTATTTCTGAACCTTTTGAGGATATCACGGAGCACAGATGGTGAAATCCCTAAATTCCTTGCAATAGCTGGTTGACAAATGTTGTTCTTAAACAATCTGCTCACGCATTTGTTGACAAAGTGGTGACCCTCGCCCCGTCCTTGTTTGTGAATGACTGAGCATTTAATGGAAGCTGCTTTTATACCCAATCATGGCACACACCTGTTACCGATTAGCCTGTTCACCTGTGTGATGTTCAAAATAAGTGTTTGATGAGCATTCCTCAACTTTCTCACTCTTTTTTTGCCACTTGTGCCAGTTTTTTTGAAACATGTTGCAGTCATCAAAGTACAAATGATCTAATATTTGCAAAAATAACAAAATTTACCAGTTGGAACGTTAAAGGCCTACTGAAACCCACTATTACCGACCACGCAGTCTGATACTTTATATATCAATGCTGAAATATTAACATTGCAACAAATGCCAATACGGCCTTTTTAGTTTACTAAATTGCAATTTTAAATTTCCCGCGAAGTGTCGTGTTGAAAATGTCGCGGTATGACAACGCGTATGATGACGCGTGCATTTGACGTCTCGGGTTGTAGCGGACATTATTTTCCAGACCGATCCAAACTATAACTAGTCTGCTTTAATCGCATAATTACACAGTATTCTGGGCATCTGTGTTGCTGAATCTTTTGCAATTTGTTCAATTAATAATGGAGAAGTCAAAGTAGAAAGATGGAGGTGGGAAGCTTTTAGCCTTTAGCCACACAAACACAGCCGGTGTTTCCTTGTTAAAAATCCCCGAAGGTGAAGCTTTACTATGGAACAGAGCAGTCAACCGGCAGTTTTCGGTTAGAAAATTGTGGTAATAAGTCGGCTCTTACCGGAGACATCAGCGGAGCTTCCGTCCTGCTGCAGCTGCGTAACTTCCCTCAGAGACACACTGGCGGTCCCGACACTCGTGGCCACACCCCTCCGACTTTCAGATACTATTTAATCTCACTAAAATACTAGCAACACAACAGAAATATAAGGGATTTTCCATAATTATCCTAGTAAATGTGTCTAATAATATCTGAATCGCTCCCACTGCAATCACCTTTTTTTTTTTTTTTACTTTTTTTTTATTTCTAGTCCTTCACTCTAAATTTCCTCATCCACAAATTTTTCATCCTCGCTCAAATTAATGGGGAAGTTTTCGCTTTCTCGGTCCGAATAGCTCTTGCTGCTGGAGGCTGTGATTATAAACAATGTGAGGATGTGAGGAGCCCTACAACTCGTGACGTCACGCGCACATCGTCTGCTACTTCCGGTAAAGGCAAGGCTTTTTTGTTAGCGACAAAAAGTTGCGAACTTTATCGTCGATGTTCTCTACTAAATCCTTTCAGCAAAAATATGGCGATATCGCGAAATGATCAAGTATGACACATAGAATGGACCTGCTATCCCCGTTTAAATAAGAAAATCTAATTTCAGTAGGCCTTTAAGTATCTTGTCTTTGCAGTCTGTTCAATTGAATATAAGTTAAAAAGGATTTGCAAATCATTGCATTCTGTCTTTATTCACCATTTACACACCGCGCAAACCTCACTGATTTTGGGTTTTGTAATTAGAGGCTGCAGGTCAAACAAACATTGGCATTAACAGCTGTGGATGGAGGCAACCTCCTTTTTTTTTTTTTTTTTCTCCTGTAAGCGCTCCAAAGAATGTCTGGTGTATTCTTTCTGTTGTTCCGCAGATGCCACACAAACCTGCACATCCCTGCCATCCCTTGAGGAAGTCCAGGCATGGATGAACAGCAACTCCTCATCAAGGGGTCACTCCTCACCCGTATCCCAACTTACCTTTGACAGACAGGTCATTCCTCTCTCTTCCTCAGCAACGGACCCAGGGGGGGTTCGGCTCTACCTCCACCTGACCTTTAACGACCACATAAAACATCCGTGCAAAACCTCATTTGCACCACCTCTGCAATATTTCAAGACTCTGCGCCACTTCCAGCTACAGCATCCTGCAATCCACTCAGGACTGCATCCATGGACAGGCACCTACAGCCGTGGTCAAAAGTTCACATACACGTGTAAAGGACATAATGTCATGGCTGTCTGGAGTTTCCAATCATCTCTACAAGTCTTATTATTTCGGGATTGAGCACGCTGTATCGATCCGTTGGGGTGAAGAAGGAGCTGAGCCGGAAGGCAAAGCTCTCAATTTACCGCTCGATCTACGTTCCCATCCTCACCTATGGTCATGAGCTTTGGGTTATGACCGAAAGGACAAGATCACGGGTACAAGCGGCCCAAATGAGTTTCCTCCGCCGGGTGGCAGATGAGGTGGTTCGGGCATCTGGTCAGGATGCCACTCAAACGCCTCCCTAGGGAGGTGTTTAGGGCACGTCCGACCGGTAGAAGGCCATAGGGAAGACCCAGGACATGTTGGGAAGACTATATCCGCTTGGGATGGTCTCCTGCTGGCCCCAGTGTGGACTGGACTCTCACTATTATGCTAGATCAACTATGGACTGGACTCTCACTATTATGTTAGATCCACTATAGACTGGACTCTCACAATATTATGCTAGATCCACTATTATGGACTGGACTCTCACAATATTATGCTAGATCCCCTATCGACTGGACTCTCACTATTACGTTAGATCCACTATGGACTATATTCTCACAATTTTATGTTAGATCCACTATGGATTGGACTCTCACTATTATGTTAGATCCACTATAGACTGGACTTTCACAATATTATGTTGGATCCACTATGGACTGGAGTCTCACAATATTATGGTAGATCCACTATGGACTGGACTCCCACAATATTATGTTAGATCCACTATGGACTGGACTCTCACTATTATGTTAGATCCACTATGGACTGGACTCTCACACTATTATGTTAGATCCACTATGGACTGGACTCTCGCGATATTATGTTAGATCCACTATGGACTGGACACTCACTATTATGTTAGATCCACTATGGACTGGACTCTCACGATATTATGTTAGATCCACTATGGACTGGACACTCACAATATTATGCTAAATCCTCTCGACGTCCAATGCACCGATCGCCCAGCGGGGTCCCCACATCTGCGGTCCCCTCCAAAGTTTCTCTTTGTCATCCCATAGGGTTGAGTTTTTCCTTAATCTGATGTGAGATCTGAACCAAGGATGTCATTGTGGCTTGTGCAACCCTTTGAGACACAAGTGATTTAGGGCTATATAAGTAAAGATTGATTGATTGATGTCTCCCTGCTGGCTTGGGAACACCTCGGGATCCCCGGGAGGAGCTGGACGAAGTGGCTGGAGAGAGGGAAGTCTGGGCTTCCCTGCTTAGGCTGCTGCCCCCACGACCCGACCTCGGATGGATGGGGTTGTTTCCGAAAGCCTATAAAAAACAAGGCACGGGCTGAAAATGGCCCCCAGGCAGCACTTTGCAGAGCCCTGGTTGAAGTATTTGTCAGATATACTTAGTAAAATGAAGTATCTGCATAGGAGTACAATGAAGTAGTATCTTCATAAGAGTATAATGAAATAGTATCTTCATAGGAGTACAATGAAGTAGTATCTTCATAAGAGTATAATGAAATAGTATCTTCATAGGAGTACAATGAAGTAGTATCTTCATAGGAGTACAATTAAGTAGTATCTTCATAAGAGTACAAGTATCCTCATAAGAGTACAATGAAGTAGTATCTTCACAGGAGTACAATGTGGCTTCAGAATGAAATGAGAAGGACCTTGTTCTTTTTTTCTCCAGCTGCAGAAATGTTTCCAGCAGCAAGTGTTGCCAGGCGTCCAGTGAGGCTCTTCCAGACCACCCCCCCAACCCCCCGCAGGTCAAATAGCGACACTCACCAACTCGCTCCGTGAATCCCTGAGCTGCCACGCAGGGCAGAGCTGCAGCGCGCTGATAACACACACACACACACACACACACACACACACACACACACACACACACACACACACACACACACACACACACACACACACACACACACACACACACACACACACACACACACACACACACACACACACACACACACACACACACACACACACACACACACACACACACACGATCCGGCTCAGTTCCCGCCAGATAGTGAGACGCCGCTCGCAGCCACGTGCCACGGAGAGAGAGCCAACACGCGGTGTGGAGAATGCTCAATTCTGGGACATGCAGGAAGGCAGCAGGGGTGAGGATGAAAGAGAATTTTGGTGCTATTTTTTTTTTTTTTTAATCGATGCCCCGGAGTGTTTTTTTTTTAAATGCACACAAGCAATAACCACTGAAGCGTTCCACGGCCCCACTGAGCTGTTTCTTCTTCTATTATTACAGCGTCGTGTGGATGCACACTAACCCACGGGTGTGCAACGTGCGGCACCTTTCCTGTCCACAGCTGTGAAACTTAAACATCCATCCATCCATTTTCGATAAATGTTAATCCATATAGCCCTAAATCACGAGTGTCTCAAAGGGCTGCACAAGCCACGGACGACATCCTCGGTTCAGATCCCACATAAGGGCAAGGAAAAACTCACAACCCAGTGGGATGTCAATGTGAATGACTAGCAGAAACCTTGGAGAGGACCGCATATGTGGGGTTTTTTTAGCAATCAAAAATATTTCAGTTGTTTTTATCATTCTTTGTGGGGACATTGTTGATTGTCACGTCATGCTCGAATGTACCATATTTTTCGAACTATAAATCGCAGTTTTTTTCATAGTTTGGCCCGGAGGTGCGACTTATGTGTGAAATTATTAACACATTACCCTAAAATATCAAATAATATTATTTAGCTCATTCACGTAAGAGACTAGATGTATAAGATTTCATGTGATTTAGCGATTAGGAGTTACAGATTGTTTGGTAAACGTATAGCATGTTAAAGTTAAAGTTAAAGTACCAATGATTGTCACACACTATGTGTGGTGAAATTATTCTCTGCATTTGACCCATCACCCTTGATCACCCCCTGGGAGGTGAGGGGAGCAGTGGGCAGCAGCGGTGCCGTGCCTGGGAATCATTTTTGGTGATTTAACCCCCAATTCCAACCCTTGATGCTGAGTGCCAAGCAGGAAAGGAATGAGTCCCATTTTTATAGTCTTTGGTATGACTCGGCCGGGGTTTGAACTCACAACCTACCGATCTCAGGGCGGACATTCTAACCACTAGGCCACTGAGTTCTAATTGTTATAGTTGTATGAATGACTCTTACCATAATATGTTACGTTAACATACTAGGCACCTTCTCAGTTGGTTATTTATGCGTCAAATAACGTACACTTATTCAGCCTGTTGTTCACTATTCTTTATTTATTTTAAATTGCCTTTCAAATGTATATTTTTGGTGTTGGGTTTTTATCAAATACATTTTCCCCAAAAAATGTGACTTATACTCTGGTGCGACTTATAATTGTTGTTTTCCTTCTTTATTATGCATTTTTGGCAGGTGCGACTTATACTCCGGCGCGACTTATACTCCGAAAAATATGGTGCTTTGTGGACGCCTTCTTTGTTCCACAGTAAGTCTTTGCTGTCGTCCAGCATTCTATTTTTGTTTATTTTGTAATCCAGTTCAGTTTTAGTTTTGTTCTGCATAGCCTTGTCTCAGCTTCAATGCCTTTTATTAGGGGCACTCACCTTTTGTTTATTTTTGGTTTAAGCATTAGATACCTTTTGACCTGCACACTGCCTTCCGCTGTTTCCGACATCTACAAAGCAATTAGCTACTGACTGCCACCCACTGGTATGGAAGAGTATTACACGGTTACTTTGTCGAGCTCTCGACAGTACAGACGCTCAACAACAACACATAATTTGCAGACTATAATTATTGGCTTGCAAAAAATATCTTTAACCCAAATAGGCGAAACTAAATAATCTCCACGGTGGTTGAAAAACACTGATCCACAATGTAACTAGTCATGAAAATAAAGAAAACGCATTGAATGAGAAGGTGTGTCCAAACTTTTGGCCGGTACTGTATCTGTTTTTAGCTTTAAATTTTCTTGAACCAAAAAATACCTACTAAAATGGCCCTGTGTGCTTTGACCAATGAGTATGTAGCCCTTAATGGAACAAGTGTGGACAAAAACGTACGTAAAAGTAAGTGTCCACTTTTCAGAGAAAAAATGCATTGAGCTAGATGAGCCTGGTTTTAAAAATCTTTAAAAATCGCCTTAAAAAACGATGCGCTATCAGTCTGTCACTTAATAGACATATATGTAGATATATTCCCTTAATCATGACTAATGTGTCAAACATAAATGAGGTCCATAAAACTATGTTGTAACGTAATGGCAACGGAATTCGATTTATTTTGAAGAACAAACTAATAAAAGCAGATGAGACGTGTGTCAGACAAATGTACAGGTGTGTGGGGGGGTGTAAATGTACAGTCAGGGGTCGTATACAAACGACCAGCAAGGGGTCGGGTTTCAATGTACAGTTTGGTGAAGGCCTCGTGTTTCACACCGCTGATCGCCGCCGGATAACGAAGGCTCCCCTTTGCAGCTGCCCCAAGTATATCCTCATCTTTGTGCTGTCGCTGGTCTTCCTCACCCAAATCTCAACAAGAAGCAAAGGAAAGGTGCATGTTAATTCATTTATGATGCAGGCGCAGACAAGAAGAAGAACAGGAATAGGAATAATAATAAGAAGAACAAAAACAAGAATGAATAGGAGAACAGGAAAAAGAACAATATGAAGAAGAAAAGGAAGAGAAACAAGCACTGGAAGAAAACCAAGACAACAACAGGTACAAGAAGTTTTAGAACATTAAGAACAATAAGAAACAGAAAAAAAGTGCGACAAAAACAGCAAGAACACAAGAAAATTATAAACAAGAACAAAAAACAAGATCAAGAAGAAAAACAAAATAGGAATGAACAAGAAGAGAAAGAACAAGAAAAAAGAAGAACAAAAAAAGAAGTAGAAGAACAAACAAAGAGGAAAAACAGGAAAAGTAAAGAAGAATAACAAGAAAAATAAGATTAAAATAAGATTAACAAAAATAACATTTTTTTTGTTTCTTTTTTTTGTTTTTAAAGTACTATTATAATTGATTTTTTTTTTTCTTCGAGGGATCCTTGGGGGGTGTCTGTTTTTCAGTACCAGTATTATGATTTCCCTATGAAATTAATTAATAAATATTATAAAAATTTAAAAAAATATTACAAAATTAAAAAAAAAAACAAGAAAAAAAGAAAAAAGCAGAACAAAAATAAAAACAAGAATAATAATAATAAAGACAAGAACAAGTAAAGATGAAGTAGAAGAAGAAGAAAACAAGATCAAGAGGTACAGAACAAGCAAAGAACAGGAAAAGGAAAAACAAGAAGAGAAAGAACAGGTACAAAAGCAAGAACAAAAATAGTAAGAACAAGAATAAGAAGAAGAAAAAACGGAACAAGTAAAGAAGAAGAAGATACAGAACAAGAACAAAAAGAACAAGAAGAAAAACAACAATAACAAAAAGAAGAAAAAGAACAACAAAAAACAAAAAGGAGAAGAACAAGTAAGTACAAAGTAGAAGAGGAAAACAAGATCGAGAGGTTAAGAACAAGCAAACAACAGGAAAAAGAAAAACAAGAAGTGAAAGAACAGGTACAAAAGCAAGAACAAAAATAGTAAAAACAAGAATAGGAAGAACAAAAGGAACAAGTAAAGAAGAAGAAGATGCAGAACAACAAAAAACAGATGAAGGAGAAAATGAAAATAAGATCAAGAGGTACAAAACAAGAAAAAGCAAAAAAAAAATAGTAAGAACAAGAATAATAAGAACAAAAGGAACAAGTAAAGAAGAAGAAGTAGAAGAAGAAGAAAAAAACCTACCTCGTTGGTGCCCACTGAGCTGATGACACAGCTGATCTTGGTGTTGTCTTTGGACTCCAGGTAGATGGCCTGGCTCTTGTGGTACCTGGTGTGCATTGGGAAAGGATTCAGACATAAGACAATCCAACACCAAGAAAATGACATTGTTTCAAATGCTTATTTCCCCCACAAGTGATAAGAGCAAGAGAAAATGTAATGCTACCTTTATGGCATCACAACTGCACTCATTCCTTAGTTCCTACTCATTTGTGGCACCAAATTTAAGCACACGTGCTTTAATTATTGATACCACGCCTATTTAAACATCATCATTTCTAAATATAATAACTAGTCCCAAAAAAATTATGTAATTTTGTGTTTTTTAGACAATCTTAGCAATGACAAAAAATTGTTTACCTATTATTGTGACCACAAACTAAAATAGGTGTATGTACGATGTTTATGGACATAGTCCTCTTTATTCACCCAGTCTCCTTTTCATATTTTCTGCTTTATCATTTATTCTGAATGGATTTTATTAATAAAAAAAAAAAACACAAATGAACTTCCATTTAAAACTACGTAGTCCAACATTTTGGGGTTTTTTTGTCATTTATTTGGACATCTTTAAATCCACAAAAAACAGTTTTTCCTATTATTCATTTTGAGTACATAATAAAATTGGTGAGGTACAGTTTTTATGGACAAAGTGCACTTTATTCATCCTTTCTCTTTTCAAATAGAAGCATTTAAATCCCATCTGATTGTTCGATTGATCTTAAAACTCATTTATAAACCCAAGCCTTTAAATAGACCGCTTTTTAGACCAGTTGATCTGCCCTTTTTCTTGTCTGCTCTGTCCCTCTTTTCTGTGTGGAGAGGTTAACAGGTGGCATCTGATCAGTTTCCACTTCAGGACCACTCCTCCTTTGCACATTATTAATCTGCGCTGCATTCTAAGGTTTCTCATTGTCTCCATTGGGTTGACTTTTTTCTTGCCCTGATGTGGGATCAGATGTCATTGTGGTTTGTGTTGCCCTTTGAGGCATTTGTGATTAATTAAAGGCTATATAAATAACGACCCAAAAGGATGGATGATTGATTATGTCTTCTGCGTTATAATTTAATCTGAATGGCTCTCATTAATATATATATATTTTTTAAATCTTACTTTTTTCTATAAATTTTTTTTTCTTATTTAGTGATTTTTTTAAACATCTTTGCAACCACAAAAAATTATATTCCTATAATTTTTGACACAAAATACGAGGGTTGATGTATGATTTTTATGGCTTTATTCATCCTTCATTTAATATTTTCTGCTTTGTGATTTATCTCAACGGCTAAAGAAAAAAAATAAATCTTACAATTTATGATATAAAACTATTCAACCATCTATTTTCTACCACTTGTCCGTCATCACAGAGCCAACACAGAATGACAGACAACATTCACACCCACATTTAGTCCAACAAAAACAACATTTTTATAAGTCTTTATTTAAAACGGGCGTCAGCAACTTAGCGCCGCCATAGTGGCTCCATGGAGCTTTTTCAAAAACGTAAATGAAAAGATAAGGTAAAATATATATTTTTTGTTTCATTTTAGTTTCTGTAGGAGGACAAACATGACAATAAACTTCGCACTGTTTGTATTAAACATGCTTCAATGATGAGAGTATTTGGCAAGTGTTTTGTGCTACTAATTTTGCGGTCCTTGAACTAGCCAGTTTACATGTACAACTTTCTCTGACGCTGCCACAGAAAAACGTGTTTTACGCCACTCACTTTGTCTCGTTTTGTCCACCAAATGTTTTATGCTGTGCGTAAATCCACAAATGTGAGCTTTGTTGATGTTATTGACTTGTTGGAGTGCTAAACAGGTATGTTTGGTCAGTGCATGACTGCAAGCTAATCGATGCTAACATGCTATTTAGGCTAGCTGTATGTACATATTGCATCATTATGCCTCGTTTGTAGCTATATTTGAGCTCATTTCATTTCCTTTACTTATGTCCTCTGTGTATCTACAGGTGTGATCAAAAGTATTCAACCCCCATACAATTTTGGTGTTTTAGCAAGTTGGACATTTATTCCGTATTTGGTTTATTGACATATCAAATAAAGATGCTATAAATAGACAAATGCTACTTGAATTACAACATTAGATTTTGTAACATACCAAACGGTGTCATTTCTCTTAATATCTCATTGACAAAATTATTCAACCCCTTGAAGATCATAACTCTTAAGAACAGAATTTGAATAAGGTCTTTTCAATCAGGTGTTGAAAACACCTGTAGATGTGATTAGAACCATAACGAGCAACAATTAAACTGATTGAAAAAGACTGTGATGCTCAGCTTCTTGTAGATGGTCAATGGTGTATTTGCAACATGGTGAAGTCCAGGGAGTGGTCGAAGAAGTCAAGAGAGGAGGTAATTTATCTTCATAAGAAAGGATATAGATATAAGAAAATAGCAAAGATATTACACATTCCAAGAGACACAGTTGGGAGCATAATTCGCAAGTTTAAAGCTAAAGGCACAGTGAAAACACTACCTGGGCTTGGTAGAAAGAGGATGCTGTGTGCAACTGCAGTCCGGTATTTGAAGCGTACAGTGGTGAAAAACCCCCGGGTAACAGCTGAGGAACTACAACAGGACATTGCAGAGGGCGGAACGCAGGTTTCGTCCCAGACAATAAGGCGCCCACTACGAAATGAAGGCCTCCATGCCAGAACTCTCAGGCGCACCCCACCTCTGACTACCAGGCACAAGAAAATAGACTCCAGTATGCCAAAAATCATCTGGACAAACCCCAAAGGTTTTGGCAAACTGTTCTATGCAGTGATGAGACAAAACTGTAACTCTTTGGGCCTATGAATCAACGTTATGTCTGGAGGAGAAAAAAATGAAGCTTACAAAGAGAAGAACACTTTGCCTACTGTTAAGCATGGTGGGGGGTCCATCATGCTCTGGGGCTGTTTCTCTGCCTCAGGTACTGGGAATCTCCAGCGCGTTCAAGGCATTATGAATTCTATTTCCTACCAGGATATATTAGTTGCAAATGTCATGAAGTCAGTGACAAAGCTGAGGCTTGGGAGACGTTGGACCTTCCAACAGGACAACGATCCCAAGCATACCTCCAAATCAACATCAGAGTGGTTGCAGAAGAAGGGCTGGAAGACTCTGGAGTGGCCTTCACAGTCGCCAGACCTAAATCCTATAGAAAACCTGTGGTGGGACTTGAAGAGGCAGTTGCAGCACGCAAGCCCAAGAATATGAATGAACTGGAGGCCTTTGCTCAAGAGGAATGGGCTAAAATACCTGTAGATCATTGCAAGAAGCTTGTGTCCGGTTATGTATCACGTTTGAAGGATGTAATTACTGCCAAAGGGTGTTCTACTAAGTACTAAAGATGCATGTAACTAGGGGGTTGAATAATTTTGTCAATGAGATATTAAGAAAAATGTCCTTTTTCGGTATTTTGTAAAATACAGTGTTACAATTTAAGTTGCATTTGTCTATTTGACACATCTTTATTTGATATGACTATAAACAAAATACGGAATAAATGCCCAACTTGCTAAAACACCAAACTTGCGTGGGGGTTGAATTATTTTGATCTCAACTGTACCTTATCAGTATGCACATGTGTCATATGAGCAAGTTTTAATGTTGTAAATGTGATGTTTTATGTGTTGTTTACTGTTTTTAATGTAACCTTGCTGCTGCCCTCTTGGCCAGGTCTCCCTTGGAAAAGAGATCTTTGATCTCAATGGGATTTTTTACCTGGTTAAATAAAAGGCTAAAAAAAAAAATTTGTAATTTACTTTTGCATGTCTCATGACACATTATCTGTATGTAATATTGGCTGCATTTCTGATAGTTCTCGGAGTGCCATGTTGTTACAGACCACAGTAAACGTAACCCAGCTTGCAAAGATTGTAATGAATCCATTAGAAGACAGCCTGTCGTTTCCTTTAACTTGGACACACACATCTATAACCTTTGGCAATTCAAAGCTAGTCATTTCCAGGAGTGATCTCACCCTCTGAGAAGCCTTCGTTTTACTAAAGTTTTCCAATGTTGTAAAAATGAAGCTGAAATTTTACGTTTCAACATTTCTGTCATTGAAGATTTGCGCCAGCCTGCAAGATATAGTCATTTTGATAGTAGGCTATTATAGACACTTACATCATGAGTTGTTTTCATTATAACACTTTATATGAGACTTTTTAAAGCTTTTTTGATAGTAGGCTAATATAGCTAATATAGACACATCATGTGTTGCCTTCATCATAACGCTTATAAAAGACTTACATTTTTTTGTGGCTCCAGACAGATTGTTTTGTATTTTTGGTCCAATATGGCTTTTTCAACATTGTGGGTTGTCAACTCCTGATTTAAAAAGAAAAAAAATATTCTATAAATGTATTAATGTGTACTTTTTATGGTCACAGTGCGCTTTATTCATCCTTACTCCTTTTATCATCTTCTGCTTTATGACTTAATCTGAATTGCTTTCATTATTTAGAAAAAAAAAATCATATTTTAATGATTCTGGAGGGGGCGTGGTCCAGGCGTCGCCTGTGCGCAGAGCATGTGCGGAAGCCGGCTACGAAGCAGCTGCAGGTGAGTGGATAACCCAGCTGGAACAGGCTGTCTAATCACCTGTCTCTATATTTAAAGCAGCGTGAGGAGCCCGGAAAGACGAGGGAGCCCAGAGAGACTGAGGGGGACGGGGAGTGAAGGAGAGAGACTCAACAGAGTAGAAAATAAAAGTCTGTACACGTCTGCTAATCGAGCCCGATTATTTCCTGTCACCGAGATCCCGCAACCAGAAAGTGGTACAATGATATAAAACTAGTCCAACAAAAACAAAATTTTCTTGTGGCCTTAAAAAGACAAAAGAAATGTATACTTTTAATGGACATAGTGCGCTTCCACTTAATATTTTCAAAATTTGGTTTGAATATTACAACATTTATTAACACCTTGTTTTTGTTCCTCCCGCTTTTACCTCGTAACGCTTTCGGCGTTTCCCCGTCGACGATGGCGTTCCCTGACACTATGGTGGTAGAACGTACGCTTCGTTTAAAGATGGCGGGCTTAAATGGGGTCAAAGAGAGTGTTCTTCCCTTGTTTTCGCCTCAAACTGTCAAAACACTTGACAGCGCTCGGAGAGAGGCGTGCGACGCCTTTGATCGTGTGCGAGGATAACGACGCTTCTTTCAACAATAAAAACAGGAGATGAAAGCACGGTCGTCTCGTCTCTTTTCTGCCCGTCGCCGCGGATACAAGACTCTTCCTGTGATTGTGAGTAATTAAATGTACTGGAGCAGGGGTGTCCAAAGTGTGGCCCGGGGCCATTTGCGGCCCGCAGCAAATGTTTTACTGGGCCACAGCACATCATTGTAAAAATACTAAAATATATATATTTTTTAAACAATGAAAAGTGGAAAAAAAGAGCAAATTGGTGAAATGCAATGAGAAAAAGTTGCATTGTTGACTCTAATAACATTTTTTAAATAATTTCTCAAAAAATAATAATGAATAAAAATCAATGTTGCCACAAATTATTGATTGATTTAAGGACAAAAAGGACATAAATACAACAAACATAAAAAAATATGAAAATTTGAAAAAAAAATTGCCATACTAATTATATACTAATACTAATTATACTATTTATTGTTATTATAAATATACTAAACCAATTACTATATATATTATCTGAAGCTGATAGAGATTTAAGTGTTGAATGAAAAATGAAAAATAAAATAAAAAATAAAAAAAAGCATGACCTTTTTATGAGTAGGGCACTTTTCGATCCCTAAGGATTTTAGTGGAATTTAATTGTCTTAGCTAAATAAAATAAAAAATAAAAATAATACATTCAAATAAATATTGCTATGAATTATTGACCTATTTAGGGATCCAATTACTTCACATCAAATATTCCACTTTGAAAATATTTTTGGAAAAAATATTGTATATTTTGTATTTTTGACACAAAAAAAAAGGGTTTCGACAAAAAGCTCGTAAAATGTAATAAAAATAATTAAGTACAATTAGACATTCAAGGGTTTTATGAAAAAAATAATATATGACCTATTTTTAACCTTTTTTAAGAGTGAAACCCTTCTGGGTCCCTAGGACCTAACTTGAGGGAGCCCCCCAAAAATTTTTTTTAAAAAAGTATATTGTATTGGTTTTGAAAATGAAAAAATATCAAAATGGCCCCCGCGTGCTTTGATTTTTCAGTGTGCGGCCCTGAGTGGAAAAAGTTTGGACACCCCTGTACTAGAGGCAGCTAAGAGGCTGCAGAGCCATTATGAGAAGCAGAGGCTGCTTTACAGCATCTATAGTGAAATGTGGCCATCTAGCGGTGAAAACTGCACCTGCGTCATCACGGTACAAGGAGAGACGAGACATACCATCTTTTGTCGTAGTACAGACGGCCCTCCTCGATGCGGGCCTCGAAGCGCTGGGACGGGTACTCCATGGGCGCGGAGGGGATGTGGTCCGGCGACGAAGGGGACACTAGAAGCGGGTAAACAAAACCAATATGTTTATGGCGTCCGTTGCTCGTCCGTGAATTAGTACCTGAAGAAGTTTGAGCAATCAATGACGTTGGCGTGAGCGCCGACACACCTGGTCGCTTTGGTGACTTGAGCTGCAACGAGAAGTCGGCCAAATGAACACACACGGCAGACACGCCGGGGATATTACACAGTGTCATTAGAACGTACCTTATTTAACGTTCTTAGGTCTTCCATGATCTGATCGTCCGTGAGAAGGTAGTTTAACTGCGGTGCCAGGAATTAAGGAGGGAGATGGGAGGAAATGAGCAGCGATGACGGCGATAAACATGTCAGCGCCACACTTCAAATGGGGGGAAATGACAATGACTTAAAAGACACAATGAGTACAGCAGACATGGCATCTGTAAAGCTGAACTGAAAGTGGGTGAGCAAACATGTCTCCCTTAGAATGTATATTGCAACATAGTGGCAAAGACAACCAATGTTGCAATAGTGGTAAGGAGAAAACTACTCAGTCAGCAATTATTCTGTTTTTCTATGCCACACACACCGTATTTTTCGGACTATAAGTCGCAGTTTTTTTTTCATAGTTTGGCCAGGGGTGCGACTTATACTCATTAGTGACTTATGTGTGAAACTATTAACACATTACGGTAAAATATCAAATAATATTATTTAGCTCATTCACGTAAGAGACTAGACGTATAAGATTTCATGGGATTTATCGATTAGGAGTGACAGATTGTTTGGTAAACGTATAGCATGTTCTATGTTATAGTTATTTGAATGACTCTTACCATAATATGTTACGTTAACATACCAGGAACCTTCTCAGTTGGTTATTTATGAGTCATATAACGTACACTTAATCGGCCTGTTATTCTTTATTTATTTTAAATTTCCTTTTAAATGTCTATTCTTGATGTTGGATTTTATTAAATAAATTACCCAAAAAATTGCGACTTATACTCCAGTGCAACTTATATATTTTTTTCCCTTCTTTATTATGCATGTTCGGCAGGTGCGACTTATACTCCGAAAAAATACGATATATTATATATATTTTATATATATATATATATATATATATATATATATATATATATATATATATATATATATATATATATATATATATATTTAGTCAGCCACCGATTGTGCAAGTTCTCCCACTTAACATGATGACAGAGATCTGTAATTTTCATCATAGGTACACTTCAACTGTGAGAGACAGAATGTGAAAAAAAATCCAGGAATTCACATTGTAGGAATTTTAAATATTTTTTTTGTAAATTATGGTGGAAAATAAGTATTTGGTCAACCATTCAAAGCTCATACTGATGGAAGGGGGTTTTGGCTCAAAATCTCAAGATACATCGCCCCATTCATTCTTTCCTTAACACGGATCAATCGTCCTGTCCCCTTAGAAGAAAAACCGCCCCAAAGCATGATGTTTCCACCCCCATGCTTCACAGTAGCAGCTATGGTGTTCTTGGGATGCAACTCAGTATTCTTCTTCTTCCAAACACGACGAGTTAAGTTTATACCAAAAAGTTCTATTTTGGTTTCATCTGACCACATGACATTCTCCCAATCCTCTGCTGTATCATCCCTGTATCCATTTTGGTATAAACTCAACTCGTCGTGTTTGGAGGAAGAACAACACTGAGTTGCATCCCAAGAACACTATACCTACTGTGAAGCATGGGGGTGGAAACATCATGCTTTGGGGCTGTTTTTCTGCTAAGGGGACAGGACGACTGATCTGTGTTAAGGAAAGAATGAATGGGGCCATGTATCGTGAGATTTTGAGCCAAAACCTCCTTCCATCAGTGAGAGCTTTGAATGGTTGACCAAATACTTATTTTCCACCATAATTTACAAAAAAATTCCTACAATATGAATTCCTGTTTTTTTTTTTCACATTCTGTCTCTCACAGTTGAAGTGTACCTATGATGAAAATTACAGACCTCTGTCATCATTTTAAGTGGGAGAACTTGCACAATCGGTGGCTAACTAAATACTTTTTTTGCCCCACTGTGTAATATATATATGTATATATATATATATATATATATATATATATATATATATATATATATATATATATATGTATATACACAAAAAACACATTTAGCAGATTTTACGCTAACTGAGGTGTTTACAGGTAAATATGCCCGGTAATAGTGATTAATCGTATTCAGCTGATATTTTAAAGCAAGCATTTGTATGCTCGTACAATACCTAAAACTTTTAGTATATCAGTATGTGGAATAAATTATGGAATGGATTAAGCAAAGAAATCCAATAAAGCAGCAATATGATTCAGTTTAAGTTCAAACTACAAGTGTTCACAAATCAATCAATGTTTATTTAAATAGCCCTAAATCACGAGTGTCTCAAAGGGCTGCACAAGCCCCAACGACATACTTGGTTCAGGGGGGGTCTACACGGAACAAGATGAACATCTTGAACCTTTTTTTTTTTTTATTGAGACAAAGATTATTTATGTATTTAATATTTGTATGCTTACTATGGTATATTATTTATGTGTTCACTGTTCTGTTACAGAGAACAAAAAAAATTTGATAAAATAAAAAAGTAAATAAAATAAAAGGGGTAGAATTAAATAAGCGCTGCTTCTTCCTACTCCTTTTCGGACGTGCTGTAATGAAACAACTGGAATTGTATCGTATTGTATCGTCGGCATGTTCCAAATAAACTGAAATTGAACTGAAAAAGCTAGATAAAGATGCAGACTACTCAAATGCAAAACAGGAGTTCCTTTGGAAAAAAAATAAGTCACATGGCAAGAGGTTGCCTACAGCCATAACAATGTTTTCATACTCTGTGCTAATTAAGACTGATGATTTTTTGCAAGTGTTGGAGACGTGGCGGTTCAGTGAATAAAAGTGCTCATTTGCAGTATGTATTATTAATCAAGTATCCCAAATTGACGCGAGTATAGACCTGGCACTTTCTACAGTTGAGTACGACAACGCACCGCGTCACAACGGTATAGGAGTACATGTGAAAGTGCATGTAAGGGATATCAGGTGCAGGCTTTCTTCGTTTGTCAGGAATGGGCACCGGGTCGTTGGGTCGCCGCCTCAGCTTCCGTGTCATGATGGGTTTCACCTCCATGGAATCTGAATCAAAAGACATTCTTAAAACAACTCACAATTCCCCAAAAAGTCAATACAGTCCAACTTTGGTTTTTGCACTCCCCATTTCTCCATGAAAATTATTCGGCAACATTTGTCCCCTTTTTCATATTCTTTCTCAGCTATCGTACAGCCCAATGTTATGCGTAACCAACAAGTCGTTATTAGTGATGGGCGATACGGCCTAAAATCCATATTGTGATATACATTGCATCCTGCGATAACAATATATATCACATTATTTGGTATACAAATGACAAGAAAACCATTCCAAACGGGTTACAAAGGCTCCTAATTTGGCTGATGACGTTTACAGTAACATTATACAACTTAAAATGATGCAGTATTTTCTCAAAACTATTATTAATCTACCGTATTTTTCGGATTATAAATCTCAGTTTTTTTTCATAGTTTGACCGGGGGTGCGACATATATACCGGAGCGACTTATGTGTGAAATTATTAACACATTACCGTAAAATATCAAATAATATTATTTATTTTACTCGCGGAAGAGACGAAGAAAATGTCAGCAATCGTCACATACACGTCAACCAATAAGAATTTGGCGGGGGAGGGTCATGGCAGAAGTGCACCGGACACACTCTGTCACCTGTGATGTCCCTCAAGGATCAGTTCTCGGCTCCACCCTTTTCACACTCTACATGCTCCCTCTTGGCCGTGTCATCAGCCAGCACAGAATATCATTCCACTGCTATGCTGATGACACTAAATTTTACCTGAAAACAAACCCAACCCCCTCTGCAGCCCTGCCATCATCCACACTTACCAACTGCCTGGAGGAGATCAAGGCGTGGATGAAACACAATTTTCTTCAACTAAACAGCTCCAAGACTGAAGCCATTCTAGTCGGCACCCCACATCAGACTCAGTCGCACACCATCACCAGCATCACCGTCTCCGGCCACGACATTCACCTCTCATCCTCAGTCACTAATCTGGGTGTTAAAATGGACCCTGACCTTTGAGGCTCAAATAACACAACTGTGCAAGACCTCCTTCTACTCCGCCCCTCACTCACTCTCTCTGATGCAGAGAGGCTCGTCCACGCCTTTGTCTCCTCCAGGCTCAACTACTGCAACGCACTTCTTGTCGGGATCCCCAGCAAGAACATTCAGAAGTTGCAATACATACAAAATAGTGCTGATAGGATCCTGATGAGAGTGCGGAAACATGACCACATCACACCAACTCTCAAATCCCTTCACTGGTTTCCTGTTCCACTCAGGGTTGAATTCAAAATCTCCCTACTAACTCACCAGTGCCTCAATGGAAATGCCCCCCTCTACCTCAAAAAACTGCTTACCCCCAAATCCTCCACACGACACCTCCGCTCCAAGCAGGCTAACCTCCAACCTCCACGGACAAAGCTACGAACTATGGGAGACCGGGCTTTCTGCTCCGCTGCTCCCAGTCTGTGGAACGCTCTCCTTGACCACCTGAGGGCACCTCAGACTGTGGATGCTTTTAAAAAAGGCTGAAAAACCCATCTTTTTAAAAAAGCCTTTTTATAGACATGCATGCTGATTCTAGCTATTGGGCTGTTTTGTAGTTCTATATTTTATAAATTTTTATTATCTTTTTATTATTATTATTATTATTTTTTACAATTTTTTTACACTGCGGCACTTTGAGGTTGTTTGCTCACCGTAAAGTGCTTTTTTTTTTTTTACAAATGAAATATACATTATTATTGTGGGTCATGGAATGCTAACTGCTATATCCTAATGCCATAGCTATTAAAATGGATCATTTCATCGTTGGCGGTAACTTATAAAAACTGAGAAGGGCTGAACAAAAATGGCACCGAAAAGAAAATCATGTACTGCAGATTACACAATATCAAAAAATATTATTTATCTCATTTGCGGAAGAGACGTAGAAAATGTCAGCAATCGTCACACACATGTCAACCAATAAGAATTCGGCGGGGGAGGGTCATGGCAGAAGTGCATTGTGGGTCATGAGATACTAACTGTTATATGCTACTGCCGTAGCTATTAAAATGAATCATTTCACCATTGGCGGTAACTTATAAAAACTGAGGACTGAACAAAAATGGCACCGAAAAGGAAATCATGTACTGCAGATTACAAGCTGGACGTAGTGAAATATGCAGCAGAAAACGACAAGAGGAAGCGGCGCATACCTTTGGAGTTGGCAGAGTTGTTTAGAAGCGACACACACACTGTAAGAGACTAGATGTATAAGATTCCATGGGATTTAGCAATTAGGAGTGACAGATTGTTTGGTAAACATATAGCATTTTCTATATGTTATAGTTATTTGAATGACTCTTACCATAATATGTTACGTTAACATACCAGGCACCTTCTCCGTTAGTTATTTATGCGTCATTTAACGTACACTTATTCAGCCTGTTGTTCACTATTCTTTATTTATTTTAAATTGCCTTTCAAATGTTTATTCAAATGTCCAAGATGGCGGCGCCCGGGCGGGCTGCGTCCTCGAGGGGCTCTTGCTAAAGATGGAACATTTGGCAGAAATACCGGACAATTCCACAAACTTTATGGCTGGCTCACATCGTGGTCACTCCGCGATCACGTACGACCGCCAGACACTTCTCGATGTGGACATATCGGGCGGTTTTGGACTGATAGACGCGTGCGTGCTAAACATGCTAACTAGCATGGGAATACGTCGGCGGCTACATCCAGCGGCCTGTGAAGCAGGGGAGTATAGTAGCAGCGGGGGCCGTCTACGGAGCAGACGCCAGCGGTGTGATCGGAAACGCGGATGCCGAGCGGGGCTAAAAACAAAGCAGAAGGCTAATCCCCACAGAACACCACTTCCCTCCATCCTGAAGACGGATTTAAATGGAAAATGCGAGACTACTGGTCTGGGTAAGGAGTCAGTTAAATTAGAACAAGTTTTTTTCTGCTTTGAGTGTTTCAGAGTTAGACATGTCTTTTACTGAGGTGGCTAACTATGATGCGTGCAGTTTATCAAAGCAACAAACAAACAATCGGAAAATTCCCGTTACTGAGGTGGCTAACCATGATGCGTGGAGTTTATCAAAGCAACAAACAAACAATCGGAAAATTCCCGTTATCGAGGTGGCTAACCATGATGCGTGCAGTTTATCAAAGCAACAATCAAACAATCTGAAAATTCCTGTCGTATCAATTCCTAGATATGGTCATAACTATACTAAATGCACTGGGCATAATAAACACAACATTATTAATATTGCTACTACGGATAATTTGATCAAAAACTCCCTAAAACAGCCCACTACCTATAATATAGGTTTTTTAAACATAAGATCATTGTCTCCTAAAACGTTGTTAGTTAATGATATTATCAGAGACAACAATCTTAACGTCATCGGTCTCAGCGAAACCTGGCTTAAACCAAACGACTTTTTTGCGCTAATTGAGGCATGTCCTCCTAACTTTACACATGCGCATATTGCCCGTCCGCTTAAAAGGGGTGGGGGGGTCGCACTAATATACAACGAAAACTTTAACCTTAGTCCTAACATAAATAATAAATATAAATCGTTTGAGGTGCTTACTATGAGGTCTGTCACACCACTGCCTCTACACCTGGCTGTTATCTACCGCCCCCCAGGGCCCTATTCGGACTTTATCAATGAATTCTCAGAGTTCGTTGCTGATCTAGTGACACACGCCGATAATATAATCATAATGGGGGACTTTAATATCCATATGAATACCCCATCGGACCCACCGTGCGTAGCGCTCCAGACTGTAATTGATAGCTGTGGTCTCACACAAATAATAAATGAACCCACGCATTGCAACGGTAATACGATAGACCTAGTGCTTGTCAGGGGTATCACCGTTTCCAAAGTTACGATACTCCCGTGTACTAAAGTATTGTCCGATCATTACCTTATAAAATTCGAGGTTCAGACGCATGTTCGTCAAACTAATAATAATAATAACTGCTATAGCAGCCGCAACATTAATACAGCCACGACGACAACTCTTGCTGACCTACTGCCCTCGGTAATGGCACCATTCCCAAAGTATGTGGGCTCTATTGATAACCTCACTAACAACTTTAACGACGCCCTGCGCGAAACCATTGATAACATAGCACCGCTAAAGTTAAAAAAGGTTCCAAAAAAGCGCACCCCGTGGTTTACAGAAGAAACTAGAGCTCAGAAATTATTATGTAGAAAGCTGGAACGCAAGTGGCGCACGACTAAACTTGAGGTGCACCATCAAGTATGGAGTGATGGTTTAATAACTTATAAACGCATGCTTACCTTAGCTAAAGCTAAATATTACTCAAATCTCATCCACCGTAATAAAAACGATCCTAAATTTTTGTTTAGTACGGTAGCATCGCTAATCCAACAAGGGACCCCTTCCAGTAGGTCAACCCACTCAGCTGATGACTTTATGCAATTCCTTAGTAAGAAAATTGAAGTCATTAGAAAGGAGATTAAAGACAATGCGTCCCAGCTACAACGGGGTTCTATTAACACTGACACGATTGTATATACGGCGGATACTGCCCTCCAAAATAGTTTCTCTCGTTTTGAGGAAATAACATTAGAGGAATTGTTACAACGTGTAAATGGAATAAAACAAACAACATGTTTACTTGACCCTCTTCCTGGGAAACTGATCAAGGAGCTCTTTGTATTATTAGGTCCATCAGTGCTAAATATTATAAACGTATCACTCTCCTCGGGCACTGTTCCCCTAGCATTCAAAAAAGCGGTTATTCATCCTCTTCTTAAAAGACCTAACCTCGATCCTGACCTCATGGTAAACTACCGACCGGTGTCTCACCTTCCCTTTATTTCAAAAATCCTTGAAAAAATTGTTGCGGAGCAGTTAAGTGAACACTTAGCGTCTAACAATCTATGTGAAATCTTTCAATCCGGTTTCAGGGTAAATCCCTCCACGGAGACAGCCCTCGCAAAAATGACTAATGATCTATTGCTAACGATGGATTCTGATGCGTCATCTATGTTGCTGCTCCTCGATCTTAGCGCTGCTTTCGATACCGTCGATCATAATATTTTATTAGAACGTATCAAAACACGAATTGGTATGTCAGACTTAGCCCTGTCTTGGTTTAACTCTTATCTTACTGATAGGATGCAGTGTGTCTCCCATAACAATGTGACCTCGGACTACGTTGAGGTAACGTGTGGAGTTCCCCAGGGTTCGGTCCTTGGCCCTGCACTCTTCAGCATCTACATGCTGCCGCTAGGTGACATCATACGCAAATACGGTATTAGCTTTCACTGTTATGCTGATGACACCCAACTCTACATGCCCCTAAAGCTGACCAACACGCCGGATTGTAGTCAGCTGGAGGCGTGTCTTAATGAAATTAAACAATGGATGTCCGCTAACTTTTTGCAACTCAACGCCAAAAAAACGGAAATGCTGATTATCGGTCCTGCTAGACACCGACCTCTATTTAATAATACAACTCTAACATTTGACAACCAAACAATTAAACAAGGCGACACGGTAAAGAATCTGGGTATTATCTTCGACCCAACTCTCTCCTTTGAGGCACACATTAAAAGCGTTACTAAAACGGCCTTCTTTCATCTCCGTAACATCGCTAAAATTCGCTCCATTCTGTCCACTAAAGACGCTGAGATCATTATCTATGCGTTTGTTACGTCTCGCCTCGACTACTGTAACGTATTATTTTCGGGTCTCCCCATGTCTAGCATTAAAAGATTACAGTTGGTACAAAATGCGGCTGCTAGACTTTTGAAATCTGCGTTCAAAGGACTCCGGCTTGTTAGTGATTCCCAAAGCCCAAAAAAAGTCTGCGGGCTATAGAGCGTTTTCCGTTCGGGCTCCAGTACTCTGGAATACCCTCCCGGTAACAGTTCGCGATGCCACCTCAGTAGAAGCATTTAAGTCTCACCTTAAAACTCATTTGTATACTCTGGCCTTTAAAAAGACTCCCTTTTTAGACCAGTTGATCTGCCGTTTCTTTTCTTTTTCTTCTATGTCCCACTCTCCCTTGTTGAGGGGGTCCGGTCCGATCCGGTGGCCATGTACTGCTCGCCTGTGTATCGGCTGGGGACATCTCTGCGCTGCTGATCCGCCTCCGCTTGGGATGGTTTCCTGCTGGCTCCGCTGTGAATGGGACTCTCGCTGCTGTGTTGGATCCGCTTTGGACTGGACTCTCGCGACTGTGTTGGCTCCATTGTGGATTGAACTTTCACAGTATCATGTTAGACCCGCTCGACATCCATTGGTTTCCTCCTCTCTAAGGTTCTCATAGTCATCATTGTCACCGACGTCCCACTGGGTCATTATTGTCACCGATGTCCCACTGGGTGTGAGTTTTCCTTGCCCTTATGTGGGCCTACCGAGGATGTCGTGGTGGTCTGTGCAGCCCTTTGAGACACTAGTGATTTAGGGCTATATAAGTAAACATTGATTGATTGATTGATTCTTGGTGTTGGATTTTATCAAATAAATTTCCCGCAAAAATGCGACTTATATTCCAGTGCTACTTATATGTTTTTTTCCTTCTCTATTATGCATTTTCGGCCGGTGGGACGTATACGCCGGAGCGACTTATAATCCGAAAAATACGTTACTTGTTAATTTATTGTTAATATCTGGTTTTTAATGTTGTAAAATGGTTCGATCGTCACTTCTTTTAAATTGTAATGACCACTTACTTTTCTGTTGTTTGATATTTGACATTTATTTTGGGCGATGCTACAAATTTGGAAATCGATCCAACACAAAGTAGTTACAGTTATCAATATCAGTATTGGCCATACCAATACTGATATTGATTCTTCAAACTTTCAAGATCACAAACAATTACATTTTCATACCAATTATAATCAGACAAAAACACAGGATGGCCGTGTAACAAAATAAAATAAATATTTAAATTATTTCCTACTATTGGCTGTGATTTAAATCCTTCGTTTTTTGTTCTGAAAGCCCTCCTGTGTGCAGTGACTTATTTCCTGAGTTTGTAAACAACAACAACAAAATATTTATTTGTAGCATCTACCATATATTAAATGATGTTGTGCTTGGTATCGTTACTGTCGATATTTGTGTTGATTTGCCCACCTG
>NC_084611.1:40715317-40762817 GCF_033978795.1 Nerophis ophidion
TTCTGGCAAGAATTTTTGACCACTACTCTAGACAAAATTTGTGCAGTTCAGCTAAATTTGTTGGTTTTCTGACGTGGACTTGTTTCTTCAGCATTGTCCACGCGTTTAAGTCAGGACTTTGAGAAGGCCATTCTAAAACCTTCATTCTAGCCTGATTTAGCCATTCTTTTACCACTTTTGACGTTTGTTTGGGGTCATAGTCCTGTTGGAACACCCAACTGCGCCCAAGACCCAACCTCCGGGCTGATGATTTTAGGTTGTCCTGAACAATTTGGAGGTACCGTATTTTCCGGACTATAAGGCGCACCTAAAAACTTCAAATTTTCTCAAAAGCTGACAGTGCGCTTTATAATCCAGTGCGCCTTATATATGGACCAATATTGAGCCACAACAGGTCTCGCAACTACGGTAGGCAGCCGGCAACTTCATTTTCCCCCACAAAAGACAAAGAAACTGGGATATATGACTGCGCGAGGTGTGCCGTTTCATTTCCATTTGTGTGTTTATGTAAAGACTCCAAAATGGCTCCTATTAAGAGACACGCTTAGGACGCAGAGTTTAAACTCAAGGCGATCAGTCACGCAGTGGAACACGGGAATAGAGCAGCAGCGAGAGAATTTAACATTAACGAATCAATGGTGCGGAAGTGGAGGAAGCAACAAGATGACCTGCGCCAAGTAAAGAAGACTAAACAGAGTTTCCTAGACAACTGTGTTCGCCCAACTGTTTAATTCGGACACTGACGAAGAAGAATTTGAGGGATTCGTGGATGAGGAATAACTTCATAGAGTGAGCTTACATGTTTATTTTGTGTGTTGTGTTGTCTGACGTCAATGTTTGAGCAACATTGAGTTATTGATATATTGTTATTGCTTTGCACTGTTTTGAGTGTTACTATATTGTGATTACACTAACCTTTGATTTACCGTAACAGTATAAGACTGTTTTTTACGTGTTTATTGAATCGAGGAAAAGTTCCCCTCCACTATGTGATATAAATGTTGTACTACATGTTATACCTTGCTGTTGTTAAAAGATAAACAAAATACCATGTCACTGACTTTACCTCGGGGAAAATAATAAAACAGCTGTTCATTCATTTTGGTAGTGAATGGAGTTGTCAGAGCGCTGGTTTGTAATCTATCAAAGTTTAACTGACCTCTGACTGTTTTGTTGACATTCCCTTAAGCGCAACTTCATCTAGTGGATGCATAACGTAACCCCAGTCTCTACTATTGCGCCTTATAATGCGGTGTGCCTTTTATATGAACAAAGTTTTAAAATAGGCCATTCATTGAAGGTGCGCCTTATATTCCGGTGCGCCTTATAGTGCGGGAAATATGGTAATCCTCCTTTTTCATTGTCCCATTTACTTTCTGTAAAGCACCAGTTCCATTGGCAGCCAAACAGGCCCAGAGAATAATACTACCACCACCATGCTTGACGGTAGGGTTGGTGCTCCTGGGTTTAAAGGCCTCACCTTTTCTCCTCCAAACACATTGCTGGGTATTGTGGCCAAACAGCTAATTTTTTTGTTTTATCTGACCACAGAACTTTCCTCCAAAAGCTTTTATCTCTGTCCGTGTTATGTCACTATATGTTCTCTAAACAGCCCGCGAGGAGGGAAACAACAATGCGCGTCAACACATCGAACCTTATAAGCCAGTTCAAATGCCAGCATCAATACGACGGTGTTTTGAAAGCCTGAGAAGACGCTTGTTGCTAAAGAAGCTGCTCCAGAGTCAGCCACTAAGAATTTACAGTTAAATTACATCTAAAAAATTATACACACAAATAAGTTATCTGTTAATCAGTCTTGAGAAGCCGAAAGTAACCGATATCGGTTGGAAGATAACATTTTCCGTATCTCTATCAAAATTGCTTAAATGTTGTACTATTTGGTTTCTGTTTGACTTTTTGGAACATATAACAAACAAAAAAATTTCATTTTACCGCCGGTTAGCTCCATGGTTAGCTTTTCATTTTCGATCATCTTTTTCTTCTCCTCCAGCTCGGCGATGAGGTTTTCCTTCAGTTCCACCTTCTTGTCGTCAAACTCCTTCACTGCCGCCTTCTTCTCCTTGTTGTAGTTTCTCTCCACTTGATCCGTCTGCACAAGACACAGGACTAAGTCCATGTCTACGCTAAGTCGTTTAACCCCTTAAACAAATAATTATTTAGTCCAAGCCTCGTTTCAACCACACTTACCCAGCGTTAACCTACTCAGTGGCCTAGTGGTTAGGGTGTCCGCCCTGAGATCAGGTTAGTTGTGAGTTCAAATCCTGGCCGAGTCATACCAAAGACTATAAAAATGGGACCCATTACCTCCCTGCTTGGCACTCAGCATCAAGGGTTGGAATTGGGGGTTAAATCACCAAAAAAGATTCCCGGGCGCGGCACCGCTGCTGCCCACTGCTCCCCTCACCTCCAAGGGGGTGAACAAAGGGATAGGTTCAATGCAGAGGACAAATTTCACCACACCTAGTGTGTGTGTGACAATCATTGGTACTTTAAATTTAACTTTAAGGTCCCCCTCCTAAGTGCACCGTGTATTTCTTGAATCTTTGTAAGGACTCATTGATCGTTTACAAACTGAGTGCGGAGAGGAAGTGATGCCAGAAAGACCGCCCCCACACAGGAAGTGATGTCAGGAAGACCGCGCCACAGTCAGCTTTATAACATCTTTGTAAGGACTCATTGATCGTTTACAAACTGAGTGCGGAGAGGAAGTGACGGCAGAAAGACCGCGCCCACACAGGAAGTGATGTCAGGAAGACCGCGCCACAGTCAGCTTTATAACAATCGCTTTCGTAGCTCGGAGGTAACCATTAGAAAGACTGAGGTGAGTCATCCAGACATGCCCGTGTTTCTCCTTGTACTACATGTACAGACGCTTGTGGAAATCACACATGAATACCTTAAGAGAAACCAATTGCCGCTATTTGGGATACAACACTTCTCAGACAGAAAGAGCACATTGGAATGTCCAGGTCAGCTATGATTTGACTTAGGGGAAAACTTTGTCCATTTGTCGAAGGAGAGTCATCGAGAATGCGGGCTCTCGTGGATGTGATAAAAAAAAAAGGTAGCATGTGCTTTGTATTACCTGGCCATAGAGGGAAGACAACGGAAAACGTCAAATGCTTTTAGACTGGCAAAGCAGACTGTATCAGTTATTGTCCGCCATGTATGTCGGGGGCTAAACGTCTAGGTCCAGGGTATATAAAGTCAGCAAAAAGGAATGGACAATGAAGGTGAAGGCAAACTAGTGAGGAGTGTCCTGACCAGATATCTACATCCCTAGATTGATTGCTGTAAAATTTTCTTTGTCACATTGTTTACGTGTCTAATAAAGATTTGATTAGTTTATGATAGCTCAGGTGTTATTCACTACAATAGGGCCCCATGGCACACTGGATTCCAGTTAATTGAAATACCACAACACTAGATATTGTTCAGTTAAATTAAATTCAAGAACTTGCACACAAAGCAACACTGGAGGTGGCTATGACGTGCGCATTTTCCTCGCATGCGTACTACATCGCGTTGCGCCGACGGACGGAAGGGGGCGGGGGTGTATAAAACGATGGCATTGTTGTGTGTGGACACGAATAAGGTTAGGTGTGATTTACCCTGGATAACCTTAGTGTAAACGGGGCCAAAGAGTGAGTAAGCGCCATAAAAAGACCACTAGGGATGATGTTCAAAGAACTCCGGCTTATTTGTGATTCTCAGAGCCCAAAAAAAGTCTGCGGGTTACAGAGCGTTTTCTATTGGGGCTCCAGTACTCTGGAATGCCCTCCCGGTAACAGTTAGAGATGCTACCTCAGTAGAAGCATTTAAGTCCCATCTTAAAACTCATTTATATACTGTAGCCTTTAAATAGACCCCCTTTATAGACCAGTTGATCTGCCGTTTTTTTTCTTTTATGCTCTGCCCCCCTCTCCCGTGTGGAGGGGGGGGCACAGGTTCGGTGGCCTGGAATGAAGTGCTGGCTGGTGGACCGCTCGCCTGTGCATCGGTTGGGGACATCTCTGCGCTGCTAACCTATCTCCGCTCGGGATGGTCTCCTGCTGGCCCCACTATGGACTGGACTCTCACTATTATGTTAGATCCCCTGTGGACTGGATTCTCACTATTATGTTAGATCCATTATGGACTGGACTCTCACCATTATGTTACATCCACTATGGACTGGACTTTCACTATTATGTTACATCCACTATGGACTGGACTCTCACTATTATGTTAAATGCACTATGGACTGGACTCTCACTATTATGTTAAATCCACTATGGACTGGACTCTCACTATTATGTTAAATCCACTGTGGACTGGACTTTCACAATATTATGCTAGACCCACTCGACGTCCATTGCACCGGTCTCCCCTAAGAAAAACCTTGTTACATAGTTTAATGCATCCAGCAGGGCATCACAACAAAATTAGGCATAATAATGTGTTTATTCCATGACTGGATATATCGGTATAGGTTGATATCGGAATCGGTAATTAAGAGTTGGACAATATCGGAATATCGTCAAAAAAGCCATTATCAGACATCTTTATTCTTTTCTTATAAAAGCATCGGGAGAACTGTGTTTCGAACATCATCCCTAAAGACCACAAAAGAAAAGTTTGTTGGTGCACTCAATTACCTCAAGCTTGAGAAAGAGATCTGTGGAAAGAAAGAAGAAGAATATGATTTAAAATGCAGATAAGGCCCTTTTTTGTTACCTCATTTATTGTCATGTCACTCACCTGCATTGCGGAGTCTCTCTTTATACTGCTGGTCTAACTTCTTCATCCTCTTCTGATACTCCTGCAGTGTGCCTGCAAACAGCGACATGTGTTTGCGAGCATCTCAAATTTGGCTCCTCAGCAATTTTTTTTTAATGTCAGATGTGTCCCTAGAACCTGCTTATCAGCACCAAACGTGGAAAAAAATCCATCAACTCATCTGCCTCACTTTTTTGCTCCACTACATATTGTAAAATAAGCTGCAGCCGGCAGGTGGGGATGTAACAATATCAAAGCTGTACGCTCAGCTTTTTCACACGTAGTACCGGTGTTACTAAATGAAACAAATTAGTAGGACAAAAAAAAAAGTAGCAATATGAAATGTCTAAAATAGCACAATTTCATTATTAACACTGAACGTGCACATGTACACTCAGACATATAAACTCAATGCCCTCATAAGGCCTACTGCAAGGCTCAATTGTAGGGCTAAACAATATGGACCAAAACTCATATCCCAATATCCTGAAGATAAAAAATATCGATGTAATCATAGTAGTATCAACTAGATACGCTCTTGTACTTGATATCATTACAATGGATGTCAGGTGTAGTAATGGGAACCTTGGATAGGTCAATAATTCATAATAACATTGATTTTGATTCAATATTATGTTTTGAGCTATGACAGTTTGAAAGAAAAAAAACAGCTTTGACACCCCTGCTATAGATAATAAAAAATTAAATCTGATAAATCTATGGGTAAAAAGCAGAGCCTGGCGACGCATGCGCGTTTATCATAACTCTCTCGTTCTCTCTGTCTCTGCCCCTCCCTCACGAATGCTGCTGCGTGCAAAATTTGTTTTGTTTTAAACCCATTCTTAACCCTGAACGTACATTGAAAATACACGCAACCCTATCTTAAAATGCCGGACATTTGAGGCATTTAACAAACTCCACCCGGGCAGCCCCGCAAAATAGGACATATCCGGTGAAAAGAGGAAGTATGGTCAGTCTATCGTAGCTCTGTTGCTGCTAGCATGCCATGTGTTGTGCCTCGGTGCGCATTGTTTACACTACGTGCGGTACGCTACTTAATATGTCCGTGTGGAAACTCGTTCGGTACACCTTTGAACCGAACCGAAACCCCCGTACCGAAACGGTTCAATACGAATACACGTACCGTTACACCCCTAGTAACTATGATAAAGGACACGTTTTATAATTCATAGTTTACTTAACAGTAATAGAATATTCTTATATGTTATAAGTGACCAGACGTCCGAGATCAAAACTGGGAATATAATCCCAGAGAAGGGGGGAAAAAACGGTCATCTTTTTTTAAGTTAAAGAAACAATATGATTAGATTATATATACATGCGTATATCCTACATAAACAATGTATGAATACATTAGATATCTATATATCTTAGGGACCTATAGACTGTATCTCTGTTGCTGCAGCAGCAGAGAGTTTATTCTGTCTTGACACTTTGTATTGATATTTTGTATGACATTCTTCCCTTGAATGATGTTTTTAAAGTGATTGTTTTGGGTTGGAAAGCTAGACTAAATTTAGACTTGTCTAATAGTGTATAGCCACTGTCCATTTGATTGTCTAGTTAGCTAACATACATTACCCCCCCACTAGACAATCTGGACTGTGGTCCTAACTTTTGAATTGAATTGAATTGAAATATTTATGTCAAACCTGCACAGTAAAACTAAACACAGGTTTGTTTGTTTTTTACATTTTGGCAGAGATATTTATGCAAGGCTTGAAAAGGGGTTGGATAAAGCATATGCTTATAATATCCCAACCCCTCTCACTCATTCCACATTTAACATAATCAATATAATACAAGAACAATACTCTATAAACAAAAACAAGAAAAAATCCTGTACACTAACAATACTATGAGACAAGACAAGACGAGACAAAACACACACACGCACACACGGGCCCAAACACTCTCCGACCATACACCTCTCTCCCATCGCTCTGTGCTGAGGGCATCACTCTCTTTCCTCCTCGTACTTTTTCAGTACTTATTTTTTAAACAGTGTTTTAAATTGAATCATGCTAGAACACATTTTTAACTTGTCCCCTACGTTGTTCCACAGAGTGACTCCACGATTTTAAAGTGGTTTTAAATTTAGGCAAATATAATTTGTTGTTTCCTCTTAAATTGTAACTATGGTGATCATATCTATCATGGAATAGGTTCTGTATATTGGATGGTAGAAAGTTTTGGATGCCCTAATCATAATTTGAGCAGTTTTAAAGTTGATCACATCGTTCGGTTTAAGTTGCTTTAAGTCCATAAACAGTGGATTTGAATGATGTCTGTAGTGAACATTGGACACAATACTAATGGCCTTTTTCTGCAGAGTGACTTTTACCCCTGTTGGCTTTTACAATATTTATTTTCCTCATGTATTTCAACTTTATGTTATTCAAGTATGACATTTTTAATAGTAATTAATTTCGTTGACAAGCAATTATATTATGGTCATACTCTTGTTTGCTAGCGGCTATAATTTCAGGACTATTAAAGATATTTGCTCCTTCTCAACTCTGTGGTAATATTCTTTTCACAAAATACAACCAATAGTACGTTAATGTTAAATCTTACTTGTGAAAAGTAATCCCCCGATTCCTATTTTCAACAGTCCGCTCAATTGAACAGGAAAACGATGAACGGCATCTTTGTTTTCCACCTGTCAACTGTCAGTTTAGGTTGCTCGCCGGCTCCTCATCACCACTTCAAGATGGCGGCCCAATTTTTCGCGTCACAGCAGCCAATGCCGCGTCTACTCATAAGATGTCTATGCTGCCGACTGCGGATGGATTTTAGCTGCTAGCTAGCTAGCCATGTCTTCAAGCACCTCTTCCTGTGGCTGTTTCAGTATTATAGCTTCACCTTCATCTTTAGTTTTTAGGCCAAAATATGTCAAATCTCCCTTTTCTGTCTCCTCACATTGTCTGCTTGTAAGTACTCTGTGATTGTGCACTGCCGAACATGCTCCTGTGCTCGTAAAACCAAATATGTCATGACATGACGATGCGCCGTCATGTCAGGAAAAAATGTGGAACCGGTACTTTTCAAACATAGTGTAGTACCGTTTTTGTTTTGTTAGTGCCACGATACTATACTAGTACCGGTATACCGTACAACCCTATGTTGGACAAGTGCAGATTCCCTTCAAAATTCATTGAAGTCTTTGAATGTCTCAATCGGGGACAAAGACTGTCCATTAGCATTTAAGCTACAGACTTTTAGGCTCATTTTGCAACGATGAACATATCTTATTGAATGACCACATTAAGCTGGGAAAATCCCACGGCACAATGGGCCACAGGAACCTTTTAAATCCAGGAACGACAGTTACCAGAAACTAAATGTTCCTGGACGTTTTGGTGGAAAAGGCAAGTAAAACTGTGTGTTTCCAGCAACATTCAGAGAAAATGCTGAGCGACACATCCCACTATATAAACTACTTATGTGCAGCATCAATCTTACCTTCTTGTAATTGCTGCAGTTGTCTTTTTAAGGAGGCCAGCTTGTCCTGGTACATTCTGGAAAGTACACAAACAGCAGATATCGTGCACTGTGCCCCGTGGACAATTTTTTCAATAAAAATGCCTCCAAAAAAAGCTTTAACACACACTAGGAATGGGCATTATGGTCTAAAATCTCTACTGCAATACATATAGTAACCTACTGCGAGAAGGATATGAATTAAAAATGTATTACTTAGTAAATAAATAATAATAGAATCATTTCAAAACTGGTTAAAAAGGCTCCTAATTTGGCTGCTGGCGTATGCCGTAACATATTGCCTTATTTACGGTTCAATTATTTTCTCAATAAAATGTTTTATCTACTTGTTAAAGGCCTACTGAAATGAGATCTTCTTATTTAAACGGGGATAGCAGGTCCATTCTGTGTGTCATACTTGATCATTTCGCGATATTGCCATATTTTTGCTGAAAGGATTTAGTAGAGAACATCCACGATAAAGTTCGCAACTTTTGGTCGCTTATAAAAAAGCCTTGCCTGTACCGGAAGTAGCAGACGATATGCGCGTGACTTCACGGGTTGTGGAGCTCCTCACATCTGTACATTGTTTACAATCATGGCCACCAGCAGCGAGAGCGATTCGGACCGAGAAAGCGACAATTTCCCAATGAATTTGAGCGAGGATGAAAGATTTGTGGATGAGGAAAGTGAGAGACAAGGACTACAAAAAAAAAAAATACTATACAGTGGGAGCGATTCAGATGTTATTAGACAAATTTACTAGGATAATTCTGGAAAATCCCTTATCTGCTCATTGTGTTACTAGTGTTTTAGTGAGATCATATGGTCATACCTGTACGACCTGAAGGTCGGCCCCGCACCTTTCTTCAGCACCAGTCGACGGGTGGTGGCGATGCCCATCTCTGCCCTTCGCAAGGGACCCTCTTCGAAACATGATCTTTCGAAAAGATCGCTACATAATAGACTGTACTTTGTGTGTGTGGTCTAATCCAACCATGTTCGCTTGACCGCTCTGTTCCATAGTAAAGCTTCACCGTCATCTTTTGGGAATGTAAACAATGAAACACCGGCTGTGTTTGTGTTGCTAAAGCCGGCCGCAATACACCGCTTCCCACCTACTGCTTTCTTCTTTGACGTCGCCATTATTCATTGAACACATTGCAAAAGATTCAGCAACACAGTTGTCCATAATACTGTGGTATTATGCGATGAAAAGAGACGACTTATAGCTGTGAACAGTGCTGGAACAAAATGTCCTCTACAATGTGTGACGTCAAGCGCACGCGACGTTTTAGCATGATACTTCCGCGCGAAATTTAAAATTGCAATTTAGTAAACTAACCTGGCCGTATTGGCATGTGTTGCAATGTTAAGATTTCATCATTGATATATAAACTATCAGACTGCTTGGTCGGTAGTAGTGTGTTTCAGTAGGCCTTTAATGTTATTAACTGGTTACTTTCTTATTGTTACTTTCTGTCAAATAACTATAACATATAGAACATTAGGGGTGTAACGGTACGTGTATTTGTACTGATCCGTTTCGGTACGGGGCTTTCGGTCCGGTTCGGAGGTGTATCGAACGACTTTGTAAGCTTAAAGGGGAACATTATCACAATTTCAAAAGGGTTAAAAACAATAAAAATCAGTTCCCAGTGGCATGTTGTATTTTTTGAAGTTTTTTTCAAAATGTTACCGGTCTCCGAATATCCCTAAAAAAAAGCTTTAAAGTGCTTGATTTTCGCTATTTGCGATGCCACTATCCATTTCCCTGTGACGTCATACAGTGCTGCCAATGTAAACAAACAATGGTGAATAGCACAGCAAGATATAGCGACGTTAGCTCGGATTCAGATTCAGATTTCAGCGGTTTAAGCGATTCAACAGATTACGCATGTATTAAAACGGATGGTTGGAGTATGAAAGTATTGAAGAAGAAACTGAAGCTATTGAGCGAATAGCTATTGACGCTATTCATAGCCATAGCATGGCCGAATAGCTGCGTTAGCATCGCCGGTAAAATGTGCGGACCAAACGATCAGGACTTTCGCATCTTGTGACACTGGAGCAACTTAAATCCGTCGATTGGTAAGTGTTTTGTTCGCATTAAATGTGGGTGGAAGGAAACGTAATATAGTTGCAAATGCATCTGCAGGTTATCCATACATCTCTGTGCCATGTCTGCTTTAGCATCGCCGGTAAATAGCATGTTGGCATCGATTAGCGTAGCATGTTAGCATCGATTAGCTGGCAGTCAACATCAACAAAACTCTCCTTTGTGATTTCTGTGACTTTATCGTTGCAAATGCATCTGCAGGTTATCCATACATCTCTTTGCCATGCCTGCTTTAGCACCGCCGGTAAATAGCATGTTAGCGTCGATTAGCATAGCATGTTAGCATCGATTAACTGGCAGTCACGCCGCGACCAAATATGTCTGATTAGCACATAAGTCAACATCAACAAAACTCACCTTTGTGATTTCTGTGACTTTATCGTTGCAAATGCATCTGCAGGTTATCCATACATCTCTGTGCCATGCCTGCTTTAGCACCGCCGGTAAATAGCATGTTAGCGTCGATTAGCGTAGCATGTTAACATTGATTAACTGGCAGTCACGCCGCGACCAAATATGTCTGATTAGCACATAAGTCAACATCAACAAAACTATCCTTTGTGATTTCGTTGACTTTATCATTGCAAATGCATCTGCAGGTTATCCATATATCTCTGTGTCATGTCTGTCATCGCCGGTAAAATGTGGAGACACTTTGGTACATTCAATGGGGGTCTGGCGGCAGACACTTTCGCATCTTCGGGCCAGTGTTGCAACTTGAATCCCTCCCTGTTAGTGTTGTTACACCCTCCGACAACACACCGAGGAGGCATGATGTCTCAAAGGTTCCAAAAAATAGTCCAAAAAACGGAAAATAACAGAGCTGAGACCCAATGTTAACAATGGGTTGAAAATTAAAATGGCGGCTGTATTACCTCGGCGACGTCACATTCTGACGTCATCCCCTACAGAGCGATAATTATAAAGGCCTTTAATTCGCCAAAATTCACCCATTTAGAGTTTGGAAATTGGTTAAAAAAATATATGGTCTTTTTTCTGCACCATCAAGGTATATATTGACGCTTACATAGGTCTGGTGATAATGTTCCCCTTTAAGTCTTAACAAGCTGCTCTGCTTTCTGCCTCTGTGTCAGCCCCCATCATTGTCCCACCGACACAACCATCTGATTGGTGACATACAAAGCCAATCAGCAGTGCGTATTCAGAGCGATGTAACAGCCAATCAGCAGTGCGTATTCAGAGCGCATGTAGTCAATGCTTCAGCGACGAGCAGATAGGTTTTTAGCATGTGAGAAGCGGACAGTGTACTCTCCCCAAATTATAAAAAAACACCTGATAGTTAGAACTACTACTAACATCACTGTGAGCCCGTTGACCTTCTAGAAACTTAAACTGCACCTCAGCTCGCTCGCAGTTCTGGCTTGAGGTGAAGGCTAATTAGCTTTTAGCGTAAAGTTAGCTCATTTTGCTGTGTGTGTGCGTGTGTTAGGGGCAGCAAAGCCCTGTCTGTCTGTTATTTCACATGAACTCCATGGTGTTCAGGGATGAATAGTCTCTCCTATTGCTATTGTACTATTTTTTCAGCTATAGTTATATTAATCATTAGTAATGTAGCAGCCTAGTTTTGAATGGCAGGGTCCCTGCTATCACATGTTGACAAAAATATAACATTTACATAATAAAAGTCAACTACAGGTTTCCCAAATGCTGTAATAAATTAAGCATGATGAGTTGACTTGAAATTGTTTAATGTTGCACTTTTTATATGTAGAAGAAAAGTTTTATTCAAAGCAACAACTTGAGAAAGTTTAATGTGGATTAACGTGGGAAGAATTATTATAGTGTTCCCAATGTTTAAAGGATAAAGCCATTGTTTACAAATTTGGTAAATAAATAACCAAAAAATTTATATTTTGTTGTTTTCTTGCTGTACCGAAAATGAACCGAACCGTGACCTCTAAACCGAGGTACATACCAAACCGAAATTTTTGTGTACCGTTACACCCCTATAGAACATGCTACACCTTTACCAAACAATCTGTAACTCTTAATTGCTAAATCCGATGACATCTTATATGTCTAGTCTCTTATGTGAATGAGCTAAATAATATTATTTGATATTTTACGGTAATGTGTTAATAATTTCACACATAAGTCACTCCTGAGTATAAGTCGCACCGGCCAAACTATGAAAAAAAATGCTTCTTATAGTCCGAAAAATAAGGTATTAATTTTGTGTATTTGTTTTAGCACACCATAATGGTATGTAAATGTATTTTTGGTCAGCCCCTTCTTATGCAGCACATTTGGTTATTACTTATTGATCTAATCAGTCTGACTTAAGCCTAAATTAATGTGTTAAATTAAAAAATATGTTTTGATTAATTAACACATAGTTTTATATAATTTGACAACTTTTTAAACAGTAAGTAGGTTGGATATAATAACTGAATACTATAAAAATCAAGAGTAAGATTACTATTTCAGTGTAAATATTTGAGTGGGCCCTAGGCCTTCCTGTAGTGGAAAAGTTGGGCCGCTAGAAAATAAAGGTTAAGAACCACTGGTAAACATCATCTATTTTGGGCAACCCCAAAGCACGCAAAAAAAATACTTACTGTTCCTTGATCTCCACATAGTCGTCCTCATCGTGCTTGGCGAGGTCTGTTTCACTAGCGTCTTCTGTGTCTGCGTCAACAAAAACAAGAAAACAATTCTTACTAATGGTAAATATGTAAGGAGGACCATTTGCTCGCCGCAGGAAATAAAACATTTTTGAAAAATGTGGAATATTTCTTAAGTCACCTCCGCTGCAGGCCATTGTAAGAAATGGGAAATGGGTTATACTTGTATAGCGCTTTTCTACCTTCAAGGTACTCAAAGCGCTTTGACACTACTTCCACAGTCACCCATGTACATATTGATCCTAACAGAGGCTGTGGCTGCTTTTTCAGGCTTCTGATTGGACAAAATGTGCCTGACGGCAGGTGTATTCATTTGCATATGGACAGGGACTGTTTTGAAACGATCTGTTTAACCCTGCATATGCGTTTTTGAAAGCATCCCCATTTGTGTAGACAAGGCCTTATCATCAATCAATCAATGTTTATTTATATAGCCCCAAATCACAAATGTCTCAAAGGACTGCACAAATCATTACGACTACAACATCCTCGGAAGAACCCACAAAAGGGCAAGGAAAACTCAATGAATACAATTTTCCATCCATCTATTTTCTACCGCTTGTCCCTTTTTCGGGGTCGCGGGGGGTGCTGGTGCCTATCTCTGCTGCATTCGGGCGGAAGGCAGAATACACCCTGGACAAGTCGCCACCTCATCACAGGGCCAACACAGATAAACAGACAACATTCACACACTAGGGACCATTTAGTGTTGCCAATCATCCTATCCCCAGGTGCATGTCTTTGGAGGTGGAGGGGCCTATCCCCAGGTGCATGTCTTTGGAGGTGGGAGGAAGCCGGAGTATCCGGAGGGAACCCACGCAGTCACGGGGACAACATGCAAACTCCACACAGAAAGATCCCAGGCCTGGGATTGAACTCCGGATTACTCAGGACCTCCGTATTGTGAGGCACATGCACTAACCCCTAGTCCACCATACTGCCTTTTATTATATATTATATTTATTATTTTACTTATTTTTGTCTGGTTTTGTATCATTAAAAAAAAAAAATGAATATAAACTTCTGTAAAACACGGGAAAAATAGCATTTGTTGCCTTCCCGCGTTTGATTAAATTAAACTTTAATATATGAAATAAACAATTTTTTTTACAGAATTAGTTTTAGTCCGTATTCCAACTTAATTTAAGAAAAAGGAAATATATACTTATATTGTGTCCCTGGTAGGGGTGGGAGATTTGCAGCCATTAACTGACATAAAACCGCCTTGTGGGTTACGGTACTTACATTTCCCCTTGTAATGGTGTTCTTATTAATATGCCCTCCACTTAAAATATACTACGGGTTTTGAAATGGAGGTAGAAGGTTCAATTAATTGTGATTTAGATTTTGGCCATGATTACCCTGCATTAATCCCTGTGTTTTCCTCTCTGTCCTGTTACTAAGGGAGGTGGAAAAAAAATCAATTGTAACCTGTAACTTGTTTTGAGGAAGGGTTTATGATCATTTATACACTAAATATTACATTGCCAGAATCATTTGGAAAAGAGACACGTGTCGAATTGTGAATCGATTTCAAATAGAATAACTGCCCCAAGAATCAGAATTAAATTGAATTGTAAGTGGTTGTAAAATTCCCATCCCTCAAGATTAACCTAACCATTATTTTAAAAAATTTGAAATATTTTGACGGAAGGAACGGCGCAAGAGTCTGTTCAAATAAAAAGTGTTTCTTGCCTTCCTGTCGGTCATTTTTTTCTTAATGAATGAGCACACAGTAGCCAGCGTCATCTCAGAAGACCCTTAGGTACCCTGAATGTCAATCAAGTGACGTCTTGGTGAAGATTTATGAACGCTAATTTTTAGGTCTATTTTTTTATTGCCCGGCTGGCGATAGATTGATACACCCTGTGCGATCAACCGGTAGCTCGCGATCGACGTAGTGGGCATCCCTCTAGTCAGCATATCTTTCATGTTGATGTCGTAACTATCACAGACACACCCGCCGACAACCAGCTACAAAATGTGCAAATATTGAGGACTTTGGCAGCTTTCAAGGAGAGAAAGTCTAACTGGAGCAGCAGCGCAAGGCAAATGTGACGTCACGCTCGCAACAACTCGCTTTTCTTCGGAGACATCGAGGGACAGAATTAGAATCTCAAAACACTAGCACATTCTATAATAACAGCAGAAAAAGATGCTAGATTTGTTACTTGTTGTTTTTAATTGAAAAAAGTAAAAAGTCTCTAGACACTTGGAAAATTCACAACAAAAATTTATGAAAAAGCAGCAACAATGGAAAATATGGCAAAACGATATAACACATATATAAATAAATAAATAATAAATGGGTTGTACTTGTATAGCGCTTTTCTACCTTCAAGGTACTCAAAGCGCTTTGACACTACTTCCACATTTACCCATTCACACACACATTCACACACTGATGGAGGGAGCTGCCATGCAAGGCGCCAACCAGCACCCATCAGGAGCAAGGGTGAAGTGTCTTGCTCAGGACACAACGGACGTGACGAGGTTGGTTCTAGGTGGGATTTGAACCAGTGACCCTCGGGTTGCGCACGGCCACTCTCCCACTGCGCCACGCCGTCCCACTAATGTAATACTAATGAATAACAACAGGTTGGTTTTAAATGTATGTAGACATTTTTTTCGCCTTTATGGCATTTGTTGTTCAATAAAAATAAAAATAAATTAATATTAAAAAAATAATTTAAAACATATCAACAATTGTAATTAAATAAATTAAATGTAATCTATTAATTAAATCCAAACAAAAATATGGGCATCTGCATCAACAATGTGATTTGCCTGAGAAGCTGGACAGGACAAAAAAAATAGGTAGCCACTTTTTTCATTTTTTTTTTAAATTATTTTTTATTATTACTCTCTGTATTTGCTTTAATTTTCTTTCCTTGATGTTGAAAGTGCCTTGACTTTTGTGTGAATTATTTAAATGTATGTTCTTTGTTCAATAAAAAAAAAGATAAAGAAAAAAATAATTTAAAACATAGCAACAATTGTAATGAAAAAATATATAAAATAAAATATAAAAAAATATGGGCGTCTGCATCAACAATATGATTTGCCTGAGAAGCTGGACAGGACAAAAAATATATATATTTTATTTTTCCATATTTTTTTTTTATTATTACTCTTATGTATTTGCTTTAGTTTTCTTTCCTTGATGTTGAAAGTGCCTTGACTTTTGTGTGAATTATAAATGTATGTTACCATGAATTGATTAACGTGGATCCCGACTTTAACAAGTTGAAAAATGTATTCGGGCGTTACCCTGTAGTGGTCAATTGTACGGAATATGCACTGAACTGTGCAATCTACTAATAACAGTTTAAATCAATCAATCAATCAATGTTCTTTGTTCAATAAAAAAAGAAAAAAAAATGAAAAAAATAATTTAAAAGATAGCAACAATTGTAATAAAATATATATATATTTTTTTTTTTAAATATGGGCAACAATATGATTTGCCTGAAAAGCTGGACAGGACAAAAATAATAAATAAATAAATAAATAATAGGTAGCCCCTTTTGTGTGTTTTTTTTTCATATTGTTTTGTATTATAACTCTCTATTTGCTTTAGTTTTCTTTCCTTGATGTTGAAAGTGACCTGCCTTTTTTTGAAAATTATATATATGTTTGTTGTTCAATATTTTTTGGGGGAATAATTTAAAATATAGCAGCAATTGTAATAAAAAACAAATTAAATTCAATTAAATTTAAACAAAAATATAGGCGTCTGCATCAACAATGTGATTTGCCTGAGAAGCTGGACAGGACAAAAATGTTTTTATTTTTTTTTTCATATTCTTTTTTATTATTACTCAATGTATTTGCTTTAGTTTTCTTTCCTTGATATTGAAAGTGCCTAGACTTTTGTGTGAATTATAAATGTTCTTTGTTCAATAAAAAAAGAAAAAAATAATTTAAAACATAGCAACAATTGTCATAAAAAATAAATTATATATATATATATATATATATATATATATATATATTTTTTTTTTATGGGCAACAATATGATTTGCCTGAAAAGCTGGACAGGACAAAAATAATAAATAAAAGATAGGTAGCCCCTTTAGTGTTTTTTCTTCAGATATATATATATTTTTTTCCCTTTTTTCTTGTATTTGTTTCTCACAGCATTTGCTTTAGTTTTCTTTCCTTGATGTTGAAAGTGCCTTGACTTTTGTGTGAATAATAAACGTATGTTTGTTGTTCAAGTTAAAAAAATAATAATAATAATTTAAAACATAGCAACAATTGTAATAAAAAAATACAATAAAATAAAAGACTACGTTGGTGCAAAGAACACCCCCAACAATCTTTCAACCTTGGTGACGTCCCTAGCGGTGTGCCTCATCAAGAATCAGCCTGCGAGTCTAACATGCTGGGAGACTTCCAACACGCGTGTCACGGAACGAACCAGTCCGGTTAGGAGACACCAACCCCCGTGGGCTCTTATCCCGCCACGGAGCCTCTTGGCCGGAAAGTCGATGTTTAAAAAGAAGAAAACATGGACGCTAACGCTTTTCCTTTGCTGCACGGGGAGCATTAATCCGGGATTAATCGCTCTCGATCGGACGTGGCGAACTTCCACTGCCCGTTAAGAGCAAGCCTTCTACCGGCCGCGGCCCTGTCCGTTGCGGTCCCCGTGAAGCTGACACAGCAGCTTTCGTTTTCACGGGGTTAGCATGAGTGTGCTAGCTGCGGTGAGCTCTGTCAGCTGTTTTTGGAAAGGGAGGAAAGAATGAGTGTTTTTTTATTATTATTATTATTATTTGAAATGCAATTTTAGGGGAATGGAGTGACGAAGTAGCGGCGTGTGGAAAGTGAGCAAAGTTGGCTAACCTTGGACGGCTGTCATTGCGTGTCTGTCCCACGTCTGTCTGTCTGTCTCTGGCGTCTCATTGAATGGCGTGAAAAGGGCAGTAAGCGCCCGCTGGTTAACCGCTTACGTCGCCCTTTGGAAGTAGCAGGGCGCTGCTGAAGCTAGCGTTGGCTGTTCCGGGTACGTGCAACACGGGTCGGGATGCATATTTGTTCATTTTTTTTATTTTATTTTTTTAAACTTTACCATCAAACACTGGGTGTAAAAAAACAAGGCTGTAACGCAGGGGTGTCAAACATACGGCCCGTGGGCCGGATCAGGCCCGCCAACAGGTTTTATCCAGCCCCCTGATGGGTTTGCCAAGTATTAAAATGAGTTGCATTTATTTTTTTTAATGAAAGAAACTGCCGTTCTGAATGTGTCCACTAGATGTCACAATAGCAATTCTGTTAGGACCAGCAAGAAGTATAAAGTAAAGCATGAAAACTTAATACTTGCCGTTTTGTGTCTTCCGCTTCAAACACATCGTTATTTGGCACCCTTACTCCCCAATAGTGTCTTTGTTTGGGGTTAAAGAATAGACGGTAGTATCTTGTGTACTCGGATAATCAACTTTTACCTACAAAATTATTTTTTGTCTTGAAAATCACCTTTTACCATTGCAAGATGCCTCGTTGTCGTCTGTTTTCCATAATAATAATATTAATAATAATAGATAGATAAAACTCTTTTCTATACACCCAAAACGTTTCTGAATATCAGAGCCATTAGAGGCGGCACATGGACCAAACCGGTGAAATAAGGTGTTCTCCCAAAGGGTTCTAGGATTACCGTCACGACAGGCACCAACTGAGGTATGAAAATATAGTGAGAAAACTTAACCCTTTTGAATAGTTTTACCGCCGATTCTCACGGTGTGTTGAGTTAACTCTGGATTGATACGTGCACATGACAAAGGAGGTGTTTAATGCCTCAAAGAGTTTGCATGTTGTGTTTTTTGTTCAATCCCAGGAAGACTGCGACTTAAAGTTTAATCTTGGTTTTTTAGATAAACTGAAACCTCTTAACTCATTGTGTTTTTGAAACTGCAGCAATTTCCTCAGAATTCTTAACAAACTTGAAGTATTTTTTCCAGAGGATTACTTGTGATGTGTACGTTTTCACAATGTGCCTGTTCTATTTTTGTCCATAGTAAAACAAAGTAAACAACCTGGAGTTGTCTTTATTTTGAAGTTATCATGCCATGATTTTACCATTGGGAATGGATTTTCCTCCATGCGGCCCCTGAGGTAAAATGAGTTTGACACCCCATTCGTAACGCGATGGGTTTATTGCTTTATCGAATTGAGTTTGAGTCTATTTCGGAACACGCATGCATACAACATGCAGTTTTTTTTAAAGGGAATAAGCGGTAGAAAATGGATGGATGGAATTTTATAAACCTTTAGTTATACACTGCAACATTTACAAACAATCGTACAACTACCACTACTACTCAGTGGCCTAGTGGTGAGAGTGTCCGCCCTGAGATCGGTAGGTTGTGAGTTCAAACCCCGGCCAAGTCATACCCAAGACTATAACAATGGGATCCATTACCTCCCTGCTTTGCACTCTGCATCAAAGGTTGGAATTGGTAGTTAAATCACCAAAAATTGTTGCTGCCCACTGCTCCCCTCACTTTCCAGGGGGTGAACAAGGGAATCGGTCCAATGCAGAAGACACACACACACCTGATTGTGTATGTGACAATCATTGGTACTTAACTTTTGACTATAACAAATCCACGCCAGGGGGTTGTAAACTCAATAAAGTAACTAAAATAGAAAGCTTTATATATATATATGTATATATAGAGAGAGAGAGAGAGAGAGATAGAAAGGAGCCAGATGAGGTGATTCGGGCATCTGGTCAGGATGCTACCCAAAGGCCTCCCTCGGGAGGTGTTTCGAACACGTCCGGCCAGTAGGAGGCCACGGGGAAGACCCGGGACACGTTGGTAAGACTATGTCTCCCGGCTTGCCTGGGAACGCCTCGGGATCACCCAGGAGGAGCTGAACGAAATGGCTGGGGAGAGGGAAGTCTGGGCTTCCCTGCTTAGGCTGCTGCCCCCGCAACCCAACTTCGGATAAGCGGGAGAAAATGGATGGATTTTTGAAGATCTCATTGTTAAGCCACCTAGTGTCTAGGTGAGGCACTGCCTCCCCCTGACACCACGTCACTGGCTTCCACTAATTCACCGTTATAGTGAGTTGTATATTTCACAAGTGGGAAGCCGGTACCTGGAAAAAAATGCCTACATTAAACCGGTCTGTGGTGCAAAAAAGATTGGGGACCACTGTTTTAAAGCATAACCACCATTGATTTACCCATTGTGTAATATTAATATTGTTGTTACTCAGCCAGCATTTGTGGGTCTGATGGACCCGTTGCATTTTGGGGGTTTTAAATGCCTCACAATCCAACACTTTAATGTTAAAATACTGAACAAATATGTACCTTATCCCAATAAACATCTGTTCACTATTTTAACATAAAAGTGTTGGATTGTGAGGCATTAAAAGCTCCAAAATGCAACGAGTCCATCAGATCCACAAACACTGGCTGAGTAACAACAATATGAACGTTGCACAGAAAATTTCTCTGCCAGTTTCTGCATCTGCAGTTCCCACACAAGGTTGCAACATTGTTTGTCAACACTGTCTGCTCTCATTTTCTCGCACATTTGACCCTCTGATGTTCTGTGTACCTACACTCTGTCATCCTCCTTTCTAGGCCTGCTGTGTGTGTGTGTGTGTGTGTGTGTGTGTTACACCGAACATCAATAATTCCCGCACTTCTATTAGCCCTGGGTCCAGTGGACCCGGACATCTTCTATGTAATAGAAATGTGTAGGGGGTGTATGGTCATTAAATGATACTTGCAAACCCTCCCAATTTTCGGCGGCGGCGATGACCAAGAAGAACGCGGAGTTGGAATATAATTACAACACTTTATGTACATATTTATATCCAGATTTGAACAATTAGTTATTCACTGAAATATATTAATTGTGGTTCTTACAAAAAATATATAATCTTATAAAATATAAAAGCTAAAATTTCTCTTAAAGCCCACTCCAAAAATCTTGAACTTTAGACTGCCATCCGTTTTACTCCCTACATTTAACCATGTGTTTCCTACTGCCTGCTGACTTAGCACCCTTTGTTTTTTCTACCTGCCCGACTTGCCCCAATATTTTTACTTGTCCTGCCTAGGTTTTTTTCTGGCTGTGTAGTGCTCATGGCTTATATCTTACTAAAATCCTTCCCGTTGACTATTGACAACACTACACAGTATTTATTATTAATATTATCTATAATTACATTAAAATGGCATTGCATACATTTAAAATTAAATGCCATTTCACATTGTTTGACCAGTAGCAGTTACACCCACCTGAACAGGTCAGCCACCTGTTTAAAGCCCGATCACAGTTGAAATCTTGAAATGAAGGGCCTTTAATGGCTAAAACATTAACCTGGACAACATTTTAACTGATTGTTGGCTCAGATTTTATTCTTTTCATTGCATTCACATAGGGCTGGGCGATATTGGCTTTTATTAATATCGCAATATTTTTATGCCATATTGCGCTATACGATATATATTACGATATTTTGCCTTGGCCTTGAATGAACACTTGATGCATATAAATGATAAATAAATGGGTTGTACTTGTATAGCGCTTTTTTACCTTCAAGGTACTCAAAGCGCTTTGACACTACTTCCACATTTACCCATTCACACACACATTCACACACTGATGGAGGGAGCTGCCATGCAAGGCGCCAACCAGCACCCATCAGGAGCAAGGGTGAAGTGTCTTGCTCAGGACACAACGGACGTGACAAAGTTGGTACTGGGTGGGATTTGAACCAGGGACCCTCAGGTTGCGCACGGCCACTCTCCCACTGCGCCACGCCGTCCCTATAATCACATTAGTATGATGATTCTATGTGTCTACATTAAAACATTCTTCATACTGCATTAATATATGCTACTTTTAAGCTTTCATACAGAGAGGGAAATCACAACTAAGTCAATTGATCAAAACTGTATTTATTAAATACACTTCATTCTCTCACGGGTGACTTTTTAAATGAAAGAACAAATGAATAGTGTTGCTGTCTTTTTGTAGTAACACTTCTGCTGCATACTTTGCATTGATTGATTGATACTTTTATTAGTAGATTGCACAGTACATTACATATTCCGTACAATTGACCACTAAATGGTAACACCCGAATAAGTTTTTCAACTTGTTTAAGTCGGGGTCCACGTTAATCAATTCATGGTACAAATATATACTATCAGCATAATACAGTCATCACACAGGTTAATCATCCTAGTATATACATTGAACAGCTTATTGCTGTGGTCTGCTGAATATCTTCCCACTTGGAGCCAAACCACCGCCAGATGATGGACCCCCTACTCTTTATTTAGGGTATTTATTGTTCTTCCTCTATTTGTGATAGGTTTCGCACCATCTCTCTCTTGTATTGTCACAAGCTCCGCTCGCTCGACCTGGCTCAGCTAACGTTAGCCATGCTGCTACATCTCTGATCGGCGAGAGCTATGACGCTAGACTCGCGAGAGTATGTGAAGTATGTAAGAAGGTGGGCTTGTTTTCCGTCTCTTGTCAGAATGAGAGACGAGGAGGAGAAACGCCTGTTGTGTAATGCACGCAGCTAAATGCAACTCGACCTGCCTCAGCTAATGTTAGTCATGCTAACGTTAGCTCTCGGCGAGAGCTATGACAGCGAAAGCTATGACGCTAGACGCGCGACAGTATGTGACGTATGTAAGAAGGCGGGCTACTACACCGGAGTTGTAACTACAAGCTCCTTTCACAGAGTCCCATTGCTTTTATGAGCGGTCAAGCGAGTCAAAAGCTGAAAAATCTATTTGTGGCGGCCGTAATTCTTTCGTGGCGGGCCGCAACAAATAAATGAATGTGTGGGAAACCCTGTATGTATATATATATTCTTTGTGGGGACGTTGTTTATTGTCATGTCATGTATGCTCCACACGCTCTAAGTTTTTGCTGTCGTCCAGCATTCTGTTTTTTGTTGATTTTGTGGCCAGTTCAGTTTTACTTTTGTTTTACATAGCCAACCCTATGCTTCAGTATTCACAGAAAATGAGCCAAAGTCAGTAAGTCTGTTTGAAAAACATAATTAATTGTCTCTTTTAATAAAAAATGAAAACAGTTCCCACAGACCCAAACAATACACAAGGGTTAAAAAAATGTAAACGTTAGCATAAGCAAGCTAACCTATCATGGTGGCACATCGCTCCCATTACCAAGCACGCTATCTGTTCGCAGCCGAGTGTGAAGCGACTGGAATGAGAATCAGCACCTCCAAGTCCGAGTCCATGGTTCTCGCCTGGAAAAGGGTGGCATGCCATCTCTGGGTTGGGGAGGAGACCCTGCCCCAAGTGTAGGAGTTCAAGTACCTAGGGAGTCTTCTTCACGAGCAGGGGAAGAGTGAATCGTGAGATCGACAGGCGGATCGGTGCGGCATCTTCAGTAATGCGGACGTTGTATCGATCCGTTGTGGTGAAGAAAGAGCTGAGCCGGAAGGCAAAGCTCTCAATTTACCTGTCGATCTACGTTCCCACCCTCACTTATGGTCATAAGCTTTGGGTCATGACCGAAAGGACAAGATCACGGGTACAAGCGGCCGAAATTAGTTTCCTCCGCCGGGTGGCGGGGCTCTCCCTTAGAGATAGGGTGAGAAGCTCTGTCATCCGGGAAGAGCTCAAAGTAAAGCCGCTGCTCCTCCACATCGAGAGAAGCCAGATGAAGTGGTTCATGCATCCGGTCTGGATGCCACCCAAACACCTCCCCAGGGAGGTGTTTAGGGCACGTCCAACCGGTAGGAGGCCACGGGGAAGACCCAGGACACGTTGGGAAGACTATGTCTCCCGGCTGGCCTGGGAACGCCTCTGGATCCCCCGGGAAAAGCTGGACCAAGTGGCTGGGGAGAGGGAAGTCTGGGCTTCCCTACTTAGGCTGCTGCCCCCGCGACCCGACCTCGGATAAGCGGAAGAAGATGGATGGATGGTAATCAACACATTTAGACCAAATTCTAACATTTAGGACACTTTTTTGAGCAAAAAGCGCCTTCGATGTATTCCCAACAACTAGACCAGGGGTCTCAAACATGCGGCCCGCGGGCCAATTGCGGCCCGCGAGACGTTATTTTGCGGCCCGCACTTTGATATGACAATTTGATGTATGTGCGGCCCGCGAGTTTAATAAGAACAGAACTTGACAGCGTCATACTTAAGGTTCCCAATTTTTACAGGAGTCCCTTTAATATCAGGGTATCTATTCTCTGGTAATCCCTGCCGATTTTTACCCAATCAACAATACTCAGCGGGTGCCGCATTGGCACTGTTCTTAACGCCCTCTGAATCCCGTATGTACAGACAGTGTGCAAGCTTATTTGACTGTTACATTTGGCTGAGCAGTACACATGTGTGACGTTGGAAGACATATTTGGTCAACAGCTACACAAGTCACACTGAGGGTGGCCGTAAAAAAAACTTTAACACTGTTACAAATATGTGCCAGACTGCGAACCCACACCAAACAAGAATTACAAACACATTTCAGGAGAACATCCGCACCGTAAAACAACATAAACTCAACAGAACAAATATCCAGAATCTAATGCAGCCCTAACTCTTCCGGGCTACAATACACACGCTACCACCAACCCCCCACACCCCCACCCTCACTACTTGCGTCGGTTGAGGTTGTGTATATTGTAGACGGGAGGGTTTGGGCTGCAAGGTGTTCTGGGTATTTGTTCTCTTGTGTTTAAGTTATGTTAGGGTGCGGATGTTCTCCCAAAATGTGTTTGTCATTCTTGTTTGGTGTGGGTACAAACAGTGGCGCATATTTGTAACAGTGTTAAAGTTGTTTATACGGCCACCCTTAGTGTGACCAGTATGGCTGTTGAGTAAGTACGTCTTGCAGCCACTAACGTCATTCTGCACAAGTCTCGCACAACATGATTTAGAGTTGTCACTTTAGTTGTGTTATGTGCACAATGACGAGTTGTAGAGCACTTGTTCTCTTATAGATGACACGCTATGTGAAGGTATGCCAAGGGTTAAGTGAGATTTATCAAAAACATTCTAAAAATAGCAGTCAGACATAAATACTTAATAAATATTTTTATTAAGTATTTTTCAACAAAATATGAATGTAAGTTCACAAACTGTGAAAAGAAATGCAACAATGCAATATTCAGTGTTGACAGCTAGATTTTTTTGTGGACATTTTCCATAAATATTGATGTTAAAGATTTCTTTTTTTGTGAAGAAATGTTTAGAGTGAAGTTGATGAATCCAGATGGATCTCTATTACAATCCCCTAATAGGGCACTTTAAGTTGATGATTACTTCTATGTGTAGAAATCTTTATTTATAATTGGATTACTTGTTTATTTTTCAACAAGTTTTTTAGTTATTTTTATATCTTTTTTTCCAAATAGTTCAAGAAAGACCACTACAAATTAGCAATATTTTGCACTGTCATACAATTTAAAGGCCTACTGAAACCCACTACTACCGATCACGCAGTCTGATAGTTTATATATCAATGCTGAAATATTAACATTGCAACACATGCCAATACGGCCTTTTTAGTTTACTGAATTGCAATTTTAACTTTCCCGCGAGTTTCTTGTTGAAAACGTCGCAGAATGATGACGCATGCGCCTGACGTCATGTGTTGGAGGACACATATTAGCGCAGCACCAAACACGGCTAAAAGTCGTCTCTGTTCATGGCGAAATTACACAGTATTTTGGACATCTGTGTTGCTGAATCTTTTGCAATTTGTTCATTTAATAATGGAGACTATAAAGAACAATGCTGTTGGTGGAAAGCGGTGGATTGCAGCTGTCTTTAACACCGAGACACAGCTGGTATTTCTTTGTTTGTTGTGAAGCAGAGCGGTCAAGCGAACATGTTTTCTCTACGTTAACCAGCATGTCTTTGGATGGGAAAATTGCGATATTAAGTCTTACCGGAGAAATCAGTGGATTATGGGACTTCCTCCTGCAGTAGCTGTCAAAAAAGGCAGTTGTGAGCTTGGCTCCTCGGCTTCTCTCTGAGACACTGCGTGTTCACCGCAGCCATCCGACCTCGAAGTATGTCTTTAGAATATCTCACTAAAACACTATTAAAACAATAAGCAGATAAGGGATCTTCCAGAATTATCCTAATAAATGTGTCTAATTACATTCGAAACGCTCACACTGCCGCTACGGTCGCGTTTATTTATTTTTATTTTTTTCTAGTCCTTCACTATCAATATCCTAATTCACAAATCCTTCATCCTTGCTCAAATTAATGGGGGAATTGTCGCTTTCTCGGTCCGAATTCCTCTTACTGATGGTGGCTCCCATTATAAACAATGTGAATATGTGTGGAGCCCTGCAACTCGTGACGTCACGCGCACATACTTCCGGTAAAGGCAGGGCTTTTCTATTAGCGATCAAAAGTTGCAAACTTTATCGTCGATGTTCTCAACTAAATCCTTTCAGCAAAAATATGGCAATATCGCGAAATGATCAAGTATGACACATAGAATGGACCTGCTATCCCTGTTTGAATCAGAAAATCTCATTTTAGTAGGCCTTTAAAAAATCAGACTCTGATGACAAAGTGCTGTATTTTACTTCTTTATATCTTTTTTTCCAACCAAAATGCTTTGCTCTGATTAGGGAGTACTTGAATTAAAAAAATGTTCACATGGGGTACATCACTGAAAAAAGGTTGAGAACCACTGTTTTAGAGGACGTTAAAGGCAGTGCAGTCACGGCAGCACTTAATACTGTCGGCCGGGTGAAAATTGGGACAAATTCGGGAGAATGGTTGCACCGGTAGATTGTCGGGAGGTGCACTGAAATTCAGGAGTCTCCCGGAAAAATGGTGAGGGTTTGCAAGTAGGTTGCTAGGGCGGGAAAGCATTCGTAAAAGGTGAATTCATTAAAAAGTGCATGTTGGATTTAAAAAAAATATATTTTCTTGCAGCCCAGCCTCACTCAGTTTCTGCATCCAGTGGCCCCCAGGTAAATTGAGTTTGAGACCCCTGAACTAGAGGATCAGGGAAGCCGTGGCGAGAGCTTCTAGGCTCCATTCCCCGCAGCGTTGTTTTTTTTACCTTCTTCCGAGTCTCTGCCTCTGAAGCTGCGGTCGTCGTCGTCGTCCACGCTGTCGAGTTCCTCTTCGTCGTTGTAGTAATCCACCATAGGCGAGAGCAAGGTGGTGGAAGCCATGTTATTCCCCCCCGTTGGCACAAAAAAAAGACAAACGTAAACAAACCAGGAAAAAATAAACAATCGAAATTGTGTTTTTGTGGCTCGTTCGAGCGCCTACAACGAAGAAGGCCCACTCGGGTTAGGGTTTCTGGCGTAACGCCTGTTCAAAAAATGAAGTAAAGATGACATACTTTGTGTACTTTGGCTGATACGTGTTTGTGTGTTAGCTCGGGAAAATTGTGTCTGCTAACGTAAAATACATTTAAATGTTGGTTTGTATGTTTCCGAGAGATCGTTCAATCAGGCATATTTTTGGACACCACAAACACAAGGGGGGTTGGCTGTTTTTGTTTTTTGGCTTCACTTACTTTAACGTGACTGTTGTGCACTGAAAATGGGTTGATATTTAACTTTAAAGTTCTATAGTAGGCAAATAATACGTTTTTCTACAACTTAACTGCGCTGTCCTAACACTGGATTTGATGAGTGTGTCGCTTGCGCAAAAAGGGAAGGCGCCGAACGCAATGCCTGTTCAAAAAACAAACCCTCTTGATGGAAAATGTACACATTATGTGAACCTTTTTTTATCTTTATTTTTTTCAAGTCTTAAGAAACAGTTTATGTTACCTTGATTATTCCTAAACTATGGTTATTTTGTTTTTGGATGAATAATTAATCAGGCATATTTTTAAACAACATGATTACACTGAGTTTGACTTTTTGCTTTCGCTATTTCAAATACAACCATTGTAGACTGGAGAGGGGCTGAAATAACTATATATAACTATATATAACTTCAGTACAAGTTCTCTGCATTACATGAACTCTGTTGTGTACAAGTTAACGTTAATATCGTAATGTAGCGTCGTAGGTTTGGTGGTTGGCTGGGGAAACCCCGCCTTTCACGGTAGGAGGCGGTCCTTCTTCTTCCTTCTTCTTCTTCTTTTGTTTTTATGGCGGTTGGCAAGCAACCTTCTGGTGTGCATTACCGCCACCTACTGTAATGGAGTGTGGACCGAGGTGGATCCCTACTCTATATTCTTTTACTTAACCCAGTGTTTTTTAAATATGTGTATATTGCTTTATATCCTATGTTTTCTGAATGCAATCCTAATATATCTCCCACTTCTAACCTAATATTTTCTTTTGCTAACTTATTTTCCAGTATTTCTCTTTCTCTATTATATTTCCTACATTGTATTAAGACATGGTCAACATTTTCTATCTGGTGGCAAAAATCACACAGCCCTGTAGTATGTTTGCTTATCAATTTTAGTGAACTATTTAGATATGTATGGCCTAATCTCATTCTAGTAATAATGTCTTCTTCCTTCCTATTTCTACCCCCTCCTCTCATTACACCTACTTTCCTCTGGACTTTGTAAAACTCTCTACCTTTTGTTTCCTTATTCCAATTATCCTGCCACTTTTTATTGTGTTCTATCTTAATTATGCTCTTCACTTCTTCTTTACTGTGCTTAATCTCCATGTTTACTTCTGTTTTAGTGGTTGCTTGTTTTGCGTATCTATCAGCTAACTCATTTCCCTCAACTCCTACATGAGCAGGAACCCAGAGAAATGTTACCACACCTCCCGCTTTATTTATTCTGTAGATTGCCTGAACTATTTCATAAACTATATCTAGTCTTGTTTCTGATGTTATGTTTTTTATGCTCGTCAATGCACTGCTGGAGTCCGAGCACACGACTACTTTCCTAGCTTTGTTTTCCTCTATCCAGTTAACTGCCATATAAATTGCTACCAATTCCCCCGTAAAAACAGATAGTTTATCACTAATTCTTTTATTCAACACTATATTTCTCTGTGGGATAACTGCAGCAGCTCCTACTTTACTATTTATAGTTTTTGATGCATCTGTGTATATCATAATATTATCGAAAAACATTTCCTCAATCCGTTGTTCTATTTGGTAACTATTTAAATGTCTATTCTTCAGTAACTGCAAGTCTACCTTTGGGTTTTCATACATCCACGGTGGTATTGCAGGAATTGGTACTGTAGGGCTCACTTTAATATTGTCAATTTGTGTTTTTTTACATATATCTCCTATTATCCACCCAAAACTATTCATTTTTTTCTTCCCTTTTTCTTGGCAATTTATTAGCACTTGACGGGTTGGATGTCCTTGCTTGGATCCTTTTAAGTTTGCCCAATAAACTGCTGAGAGTTGATCTCTCCTCATGTCCAAAGGTTTTTCATTCATTTCTACTTGTAATGCTGCCACTGGAGTAGATTTAGTAGCTCCACAACATAATCTTAACGCCTGCGACTGGATCCGGTCTATTTTCTCAAGTAGAGTTTTTGAAGCAGATCGATAAATAATGCATCCGTAGTCGATAACAGACCGAATTAAAGTGATATATATTGTTTTCAATGTCAACCTATCAGCCCCCCAATCTTTACCCCTCAAAGCCCTCATTATATTTAACACCTTTTTACTTTTCTCCACTATCTTGCTGATGTGGGTTGACCAGTTAATATTTTTATCAAACCATATTCCTAAATATTTAAATACTTGTACCTCTTCTATGTTTTCTCCATAGAGTTTTATTTGGAGCTTGTTTTGTATTTTCCTCTTCGTAAAATGTATGACTTTTGTCTTTCCAACAGAGAATCTTAAACCCCAAGCAGTCCCCCAGTCTTGAACATTATTTACCGCTTTTTGAATCTTCTTTTCTATATAATTTGTATTTCTACCTCTCTTCCACATCACTCCATCATCAGCAAACAATGCCACCTCCACTAACCCTTCCACTTCACTAAAAACTTCATTTATCATGATGGAAAATAGTACTGGACTTATTATACTCCCTTGTGGGGTCCCATTTTCCACTTTGTATTCTCTACTATATTCATTCTCTATCTTTACTAATAATGTTCTACTTGTTAAAAAGTCTTTTATCCATCTGTACATTCTTCCTCTAATCCCAATCCTATTTAGTTTCATCAGCAACCCCTGTTTCCACAACATATCATACGCTTTCTCTATGTCAAAAAATACCGCAATTATACTTTCTTTATTTATTTGTCCCTTTCTAATTTCCTCTTCCAGCTGCACTGCTGGGTCATTTGTGCTTCTTGCTTTGCGAAAACCACTTTGGTAGTTTTTTATAATTTCTTTTGTCTCTAAATAATATATTAATCTTTCATTAATCATTTTTTCCATTACTTTGCCCAAATTTGAGGTCAATGCAATCGGCCTATAATTTCCTGCCTCTTCCGGATCTTTCCCTGGCTTGCATATTGGAATTATTACAGCTGTTTTCCACTCATCTGGTAATTTTCCTTCTTCATATATCCTATTATATAATTTCAAGACCACTTCTTTGCCGATGCTACCTAAATTTTTGATCATTTGATAACTCACCAGGTCTTTCCCTGGCGTCGTATTTTTAACTTTTTTTAAAATTCGAACCATTTCATCCAAAGAAAATGTCTTATCCATAGTGTTGATAAAACTATTATCGTTGTCTTCCTTCATTTCCTCAATATTTACACTAATTGTTTCTTCTCTCTTTTGTTTTTCTACATTTCTCAAATTATCATTACTGTGCACTTTAACAAAGGTTTTTGCTAAAAGTTCTGCTTTTTCTTTATTTCCTACCACACTCCGCATTCCATCTTTCATCACATGATTTTTATGTTCTTTTCTGACCCCTGATATTCTCTTGATCATTCCCCACACCTGGCTTAAAGGAGTAGTTCTATTTAGTGTTTCACAAAAAGTTCTCCAATGGTGTTTTCTTGTTTTTTTAATAACATACCTTACTCTAGCTTGATGCCTTTTATATTGGATCATGTCTTGGAAATTATGTGTTCTTCTCAATATTCTAAATGCTCTATTCCGTTCTTGTATTGCATCTGTACACTCTTGTGTCCACCACGGCACTATCTTCCTTCTTCTCCCTATACTATTCCTTGGTATGCTCTGTTCGGCTGCTTCTATTATGCACTTTGTAATATCTGTATTTAATTGTTCAATATCTTGATTTATATCTACTTCCTTTAAAGTTATGTCGGTAATTTCCCTAAATTTCTCCCAGTCACCATGATTATACTTCCATCTTCCTTCTATCCTAGTGCTTTCTGTCCTATGATTTATGTTTATGTGAATGACGATTGGATAGTGATCACTTCCCATTGTGCTGTATTTATTTACTTCCCACTCCACCTTTCCTGCTAACCCTTGTGACACTAGTGTTAAATCTATTGCTGTTTCTTTACCCGTGACGACATCTAACCTTGTTCCCGACCCATCATTCACACACACCAGTTCTTTTTCCTCCAAAAGTGCTTCCAATGTATCCCCATTCCAGTCATCCCTTTCACCCCACATTGTGCTATGTGCATTAAAGTCACCACACCAAATCATATTGCCACTCCAGTGCTCCATTATTGTTTCTAGTTGGTGAATTTCTAATTTCTTGCATGGATTATAGAAGTTTAGTACTTTGTATCTTTCTTTATTATTCCATACTTCTACTCCTACTATCTCTAGTTCTTGTTTTACTTTTAATATTGAATAATGCATATCTTCCTTAATAAATATGGCACATCCTCCTCCTTGCCCATCATTCCTATCTTTACGTATCGTTATATATCCTTTTATTATAAAGTTTAATTTTGGCTTCAGCCATGTTTCTTGAATACATATTATATGTGGTTTATTTTTCATATTATTAATATATCCCTTTAATTCCTGTCCGTTTGCTATCAAACTTCTGGCATTCCACTGAACAATTAACATGGCGTTGGATTGTGGTAACATGACTCGGTCTCGTCTACTCTCTGTAGCTCACCTTGCACCTGTTCCCAGGATAATTCTTTTAAATTTAAAAACTTTGCTGCTGCTTTGACAATTATTTTGATTTTCTCAGTCTTGTTTCTAGCCTGTTCTGTACAATTTATTACATAAGCCAGGAATACAACTAGTTTGTCCATGGAAATTCCTGTATTTGCTGCCTCTTGTTTTTTATTTCTTGAACTATTTTCACTTCTGTCCTGTTCTGCACTTTCTTGATTTCTTATTTTAACTGCCTCTGCATATGTAATATTTCGTTCAACTCTGATTTGCTGTACTTCTGTTGCCTGTTTTCTTATGATGCAGCCCCCATACGCTGCTGTGTGATTCCCGCCACAATTACAACACTTGACCTGTTCATTTTCTCCACATTGTCCATATTCATGCTCCCCTCCACACCTTCCACATCTCATTTTAGCATGACACACACTAGCTATGTGCCCATAGCGTTGGCACTTGAAACAACGTACTGGGGGTGGCACGTAAGCTCTAACATAGAAGCTTAGATACCCAATCATGATTCTCTCTGGTAGGACCTCCTCTGCAAATTGCACTAGCACGGATTCGCTCTCAGTCTTTTCACCGTTCCTAAATGCCATCATTCTTTTCATCGTAGTGACAGTTCCTCCTTTTATTTCTCTTTTCAGATCATCTAAATTTTCTCCTCTTGGGATTCCTGTCACGACTCCTCTTGCCCCCTTTCGTTCTCCCACTTCGATTTTTTCCTTTATTATTTTGTTGCACAGTTTTTGCAATCGCATTGCTTTGTTCTTTTGCTCTCCATTTTTGCATTTAATCAACAGCCGTCCGTCCCTGAGCACCTTCGCTATCTCCACCTCTCCAATGTCCTTCTTTAATCCCTTAACCAGTGTCATCAAACTAATGTCATTCATATCTTGGTTTGATTTAAATGTATAAATTATCTTATAATCATCCATCATAACCCTTTTCCTCTTATCAACCTCTTCATCGTCTTCATGCACTCTTTTAGTACTCGCCTTTCCTTCACTCCCTCCTCTCCCCTTCTTTCCTCTCTCCCCTCTAGTCCTATCCATTTCCATACTATCCTCATACATCCCGTCACTATCCCCTTCCATCTCGATCCAGTCACAAAACAGCTTATGCTCAACCGCCAAAACAGATTTAGATACTCTCGCCGCCGCCAAATTCACTCCAAATGTTTGGTAGTTCCGCGTCTCTCCTTCCGGCTCCTTCTTCTTCTTCTTCTTCTTTCGTTTTTATGGCGGTTGGCAATCAACCTTCTGGTGTGCATTACCCCCACCTACTGTAATGGAGTGTGGACCGAGGTGGATCCCTACTCTATATTCTTTTATTTAACCCAGTGTTTTTTAAATATGTGTATATTGCTTTATAGCCTATGTTTTCTGAATGCAATCCTAATATGCTTCCCACTTCTAACCTAATATTTTCTTTTGCTAACTTTCCAGTATTTCTCTTTCTCTATTGTATTTCCTACATTGTATTAAAACATGGTCAACATTTTCTATCTGGTGGCAAAAATCACACAGCCCTGTAGTATGTTTTCCTATCAATTTTAGTGAACTATTTAGATATGTATGTCCTAATCTCATTCTAGTAATAATGTCTTCTTCTGTCCTATTTCTACCCCCTCCTCTCATTACACCTACTCTCCTCTGGACTTTGTAAAACTCTCTACCTTTTATTTCCTTATTCCAATTATCTTGCCACTTTTTATTGTGTTCTATCTTAATTATGCTCTTCACTTCTTCTTTACTGTGCTTAATCTCAATGTTTACTTCTGTTTTAGTGGTTGCTTGTTTTGCGTATCTATCAGCTAACTAATTTCCCTCAACTCCTACATGAGCAGGAACCCAGAGAAATGTTACCACACCTCCCGCTTTATTTATCCTGTAGATTGCCTGAACTATTTCATAAACTATATCTTGTCTTGTTTCTGATGCTAAGTTTTTTATGCTCATCAATGCACTGCTGGAGTCCGAGCACACGACTACTTTCCTTGCTTTGTTTTCCTCTATCCAGTTAACTGCCATATAAATTGCTACCAATTCCCCCGTAAAAACAGATAGTTTATCACTGATTCTTTTATTTAACACTATATTTCCCTGTGAGATAACTGCAGCAGCTCCTACTTTACTATTTATAGTTTTTGATGCATCTGTGAATATCATAATATTGTCAAAAACATTTCCTCAATCCTTTGTTCTATCTGGTAACTATTTAAATGTATATTCTTCAGTAATTGCATGTTTACCTTTGGGTTGTCATACATCCACGGTGGTATTGCAGGAATTGGTACTGTAGGGCTCACTTTAATATTGTCAATTTGTGTTTTGTTACATATATCTCCTAATATCCACCCAAAACTATTCATTTTTTTCTTCCCTTTTTCTTGGCAGTTTAATAGCACTTGACGGGTTGGATGTCCTTGCTTGGATCAGGCGCGTGCCAGACAGATTTCACTGCGGCACGTGCCCCAGTGTTGATCTGCAGTGCCCCAGTAAATATTTTACCAATAAAAAAAAAACGCTTCAGAGTTTTAAGTCCACATAACATTGACTACAGCGCACATACTACTTAGTATAGTAATTGATTGCTATTGTATTCACTCCACGTAACAATGAGCACATGGCTAATTAATATGGTAAATTATTCACGTGTGGATCGAGACTTCAGTTGATAGAGAGAGAGAGAGAGAGAGAGAGAGAGAGAGAGAGAGAGAGAGAGAGAGAGGATGCGAGTCACTGCGTGAGGTAGGTAACGTTAGGCAACAACAATTTGTTAATTATATTATTTTGATTTTGATTGGACTCAAACTGTAACTCCTAGATGTATATCAGAAAGTTATTCGCCCGCAGCAGGGAACAAGCAGCGAGGAATGAGCGATGTAAGTGAAGTCCTTGCTAGCTAGGCAACATCATTGTCTTAAGTTCATGCTAAGTTAGCTAACGTAATTCCTTGTATCAAGACAAACATATTCATTTGTTGTACGAGCTGTCGGGGGAATTTCTAATGAACATGAAACATAATGTTGGTTATTGTTTATTGTTTATTGAATGGATCCCCATGAGCTGACGCCAAGGCGACTGCTAGTCTTCCTAGGCGCATACAAAATTAAAATACAAAGAATACATGCATTACCCAACATACAATGGAAAAATACAACATAAGATAAAATAGCTAGTTGAAAACAGTATTAAAAATTCACGTCATGTGGGTAGCTGCAATAGGTGTATCTTCAAAGCTGTCTTGAATGACTATTTACTTTGTGAGAGATTAATGTGTGATAGCAATATATTCCAGAATGAAATACATCTATACATGACTGTATGTTTGAGGAGATTGGTCCTGGGAGCAGGAAGTGCCAAATAGCCATTGCTGGCATTTCTAGTGTCATGAATGTGTGTCTTAGTTGATTTTAAAAACTGTTTGTAAAAGTAATCTGGTGATTGATCTAACATGATAGTTCTAGAGAAACTATCATGTTAGATCATGCGTGAATGCATAAATGAAGTATTAGTTCGCAATGAACATTTAAGTGACAGTCTAGCCGCTCTGTTTTGAACAAGTTGAAGTTTGTTCAGGTCAGACTTAGTTGTAGCGGACCATATTATAGGACAGTAATGAAGATGACAGAAAACCAAGGACTGTATAACTTGACCCATTGTTGAGGATATCAAGACGGTGGAGCACTTTCTGACCATGGCTAAACCTCTTCCCATCCATCCATCCATCCATTTTCTGCCGCTTATTCCCGTTCGGGGTCGCGGGGGGCGCTGGCGCCTATCTCAGCTACAATCGGGCGGAAGGCGGGGTACACCCTGGACAAGTCGCCACCTCATCGCAGGGCCAACACAGATAGACAGACAACATTCACACTCACATTCACACACTAGGGCCAATTTTAGTGTTACCAATCAACCTATCCCCAGGTGCATGTCTTTGGAAGTGGGAGGAAGCCGGAGTACCCGGAGGGAACCCACGCATTCACGGGGAGAACATGCAAACTCCACACAGAAAGATCCCGAGCCTGGATTTGAACCCAGGACTGCAGGACCTTCGTATTGTGAGGCAGACGCACTAACCCCTCTGCCACCGTGAAGCCCCTAAACCTCTTCCCATTTTCATTAAAATACTAACGATATGATCGGACCATGACAGTTGACTGTTTAATAGCACACCAAGCAGTTTTGCTTTTTTGACCTGCACAATAGGTATATCTGACATTGAAATGTGAAGCTGAGGGTCTTCAACAAACATATGCCTGGATCCAAAAAGAATACTTTTTGTTTTGCCAATATTCACAACAAGTTTATTATCATTTACCCAGCGTGATACTCTCTCCAAGTCCTGATTTAAGGTTTTTTCTAGGTCATTTAAGGTAGGGGCAGTGCTGTATAGAGTTGTGTCATCTGCATACATAACCATATTGGTGTTTGTTGTAACTCAGGGAAGATCATTAGTAAAAATAATAAAAAGTAAAGGACCTAAGCAGCTTCCTTGAGGCACGCCGCAGTAATTGTACTTGCGTTCAGATAGGCTACCATTAAACCACACATTGTCTGCTGGTTCTGCTCAGGACCTCTGCATCAATGATAATTTGGAGTAAGCTTGTGTGAGTTGAGTGCTTCTCAAATGGTTTATCTTCAGGAAGAAAAACATCTTCCATATAATCAAGTCTTGAGCCAAATTTTTAAATCATTCAAGTTTATTTCACAGAAAAATAGCATAATAGACTCGTCTAGTTAATCGGTTTGTCTTTAACTAAAATAATCTTGTTTTGTCACCAGAAAAATGGGTACAGCTAAAGCATCTGCTTTTGTTTCCAGAAAAAATAGTAACATTTGTTACCAGAAAGATGGTTGAAAATATTGGGTTTTGTTGCCCCATTTAGATTCAAAAATATATATATCCATGTCTGTCCTGAGTCCTCCTCCAACTTGTTAGTCGGTTTGCCTTTTGCTAAAATACTCACTAACTGTCACTAGAAAAATGGCTAAAAATATCTGGTTTTGTTGCCACAATTTGATATTTTTCTCCCTAAACTTTTTTTTTTTCATTCACACATCTGACTGTGACTCACTGAAAATGACACACAATCCACTTTTATGTCACAACCCACCAGTTGGGAACCACTGGTCAACTGTATAACAGTTACTGTAATATTTCCATGTCTGTCCAGACAAAGTGGAGCAGCAGAGTGCAGGAAGAGGTGAGAGAGAGATGGACGTTGATGAGCAAGAGCAGAGGTGAGTTGTTGATGTTAAATTTGCAGATGATTACTGCAAAAAATATATCAAAAAGACTCATTGCTCTTCCTTTTTGCTTTTACCAGTAGCAGTTTAGAAGTCTGGAGTAAAAAAGTGCACAAGTAGGCCAAATGCATTTGTTAATTTCAGGTGGTTAATCAAAGATCCATACGACATAATCTGATATTATTTCATAGTTTATAGCACTATTTATGTATTTTTTATGATAAATAAGTGCTAAAAATGTTTTTGCTTGCGCGCTTTGCACGCTCACAAATTATTTGTGCCCGAGGTGTGCCCCAGTACAGTATTAGGTCTAGTGACGCCCCTGGCTTGGATCCTTTTAAGTTTGCCCAATAAACTGCTGAGAGTTGATCTCTCCTCATGTCCAAAGGGTTTTCATTCATTTCTACTTGTAATGCTGCCACTGGAGTAGATTTAGTAGCTCCACAACATAATCTGAAAGCCTGCGACTGGATCCGGTCTATTTTCCCAAGTAGAGTTTTTGAAGCAGATTGATAAATAATGCATCCGTAGTCGATAACAGATCGAATTAAAGTGATATATATTGTTTTCAATGTCAACCTATCAGCCCCCCAATCTATACCCCTCAAAGCCCTCATTATATTTAACACCTTTTTACTTTTCTCCACTATTTTGCTGATGTGGGTTGACCAGTTAATATTTCTATCAAACCATATTCCTAAATATTTAAATACTTGTACCTCTTTTATGTTTTCTCCATAGAGTTTTATTTGGAGCTTGTTTTGTACTTTCCTCTTCGTAAAATGTATGACTTTTGTCTTTCCAACAGAGAATCTTAAACCCCAAGCCGTCCCCCAGTCTTGAACATTATTTACCGGTTTTTGAATGTTCTTCTCTATATGATTTGTATTTGTACCTCTCTTCCACATCACTCCATCATCAGCAAACAATGCCACCTCCACTAACCCTTCCACTTCACTAAAAACTTCATTTATCATGATGGAAAATAGTACTGGACTTATTATACTCCCTTGTGGGGTCCCATTTTCCACTTCGTATTCTCTGCTATATTCATTCTCTATTTTTACTAATAATGTTCTACTTGTTAAAAAGTATTTTATCCAGCTGTACATTCTTCCTCTAATCCCAATCTTATTTAGTTTCATCAGCAACCCCTGTTTCCACAACATATCACACGCTTTCTCTATGTCAAAAAATACCGCAATTATACTTTCTTTATTTATTTGTCCCTTTCTAATTTCCTCTTCCAGATGCACTGCTGGGTCATTTGTGCTTCTTGCTTTGCGAAAACCACTTTGGTAGTTTTTTATAATTTATTTTGACTCTAAATAATATATTAATCTTTCATTAATCATTTTTTCCATTACTTTGCCCAAATTTGAGGTCAATGCTATCGGCCTATAATTTCCTGCCTCTTCCGGATCTTTACCTGGCTTGCATATTGGAATTATTACAGCTGTTTTCCACTCATCTGGTAATTTTCCTTCTTCATATATCCTATTATATAATTTCAAGACCACTTCTTTGCCGATGCTACCTACATTTTTGATCATTTGATAACTCACCAGGTCTTTCCCTGGCGTCGTATTTTTAACTTTTTTTAAAATTCGAACCATTTCTTCCAAAGAAAATGTCATATCCATAGTGTTGGTAAAACTATTATCGTTGTCTTCCTTCATTTCATCAATATTTAAACTAATTGTTCCTTCTCTCTTTTGTTTTTCTACATTTCTCAAATTATCATCACTGTGCACTTTAACAAAGGTTTTTACTAAAAGTTCTGCTTTTTCTTTATTTCCTACCACACTCCGCGTTCCATCTTTCATCACATGATTTTTATGTTCTTTTCTGACTCCTGATATCCTCTTGATCATTCCCCACACTTGGCTTAAAGGAGTAGTTCTATTTAGTGTTTCACAAAAAGTTCTCCAATTGTGTTTTCTTGTTTTTTTAATAACATACCTTACTCTAGCTTGATGCCTTTTATATTGGATCATGTCTTGGAAATTATGTGTTCTTCTCAATATTCTAAATGCTCTATTCCGTTCTTGTATTGCATCTGTGCACTCTTGTGTCCACCACGGCACTATCTTCCTTTTTCTCCCTATACTATTCCTTGGTATGCTCTGTTCGGCTGCTTCTATTATGCACTTTGTAATATCTGTATTTAATTGTTCAATATCTTGATTTATATCTACTTCCTTTAAAGTTATGTCGGTAATTTCCCTAAATTTCCCCCAGTCACCATGATTATACTTCCATCTTCCTTCTATCCTAGTGCTTTCTGTCCTATGATTTATGTTTATGTGAATGAAGATTGGATAGTGATCACTTCCCATTGTGCTGTATTTATTTACTTCCCACTCCACCTTTCCTGCTAACCCTTGTGACACTAGTGTTAAATCTATTGCTGTTTCTTTACCCGTGACGACATCTAACCTTGTTCCCGACCCATCATTCACACACACCAGTTCTTTTTCCTCCAAAAGTGCTTCCAATGTATCCCCATTCCAGTCATCCCTTTCACCCCACATTGTGCTATGTGCATTAAAGTCACCGCACCAAATAATATTGCCACTCCAGTGCTCGATTTTTGTTTCTAGTTGGTGAATTTCTAATTTCTTGCATGGATTATAGAAGTTTAGTACTTTGTATCTTTCTTTATTATTCCATACTTCTACTCCTACTATCTCTAGTTCTTGTTTTACTTTTAATATTGAATAATGCATATCTTCCTTAAAAAATATGGCACATCCTCCTCCTTGCCCATCATTCCTATCTTTACGTATCGTTATATATCCTTTATTATAAAGTTTAATTTTGGCTTCAGCCATGTTTCTTGAATACATATTATATGTGGTTTATTTTTCATATTATTAATATATCCCTTTAATTCCTGTCCGTTTGCTATCAAACTTCTGGCATTCCACTGAACAATTAACATGGCGTTGGATTGTGGTAACATGACTCGGTCTCGTCTACTCTCGGTAGCTCACCTTCCACCTGTTCCCAGGATAGTTCTTTTAAATTTAAAAACTTTGCTGCTGCTTTGACAATTATTTAGATTTTCTCAGTCTTGTTTCTAGCCTGTTCTTTACAGTTTATTACGTAAGCCAGGAATACAACTAGTTTGTCCATGGAAATTCTTTTATTTGCTGCCTCTTGTTTTTTATTTCTTGAACTATTTTCACTTCTGTCCTGTTCTGCACTTTCTTGATTTCTTATTTTAACTGCCTCTGCGTATGTAATATTTCTTTCAACTCTGATTTGCTGTATTTCTGTTGCCTGTTTTCTTATGATGCAGCCCCCATACGCTGCTGTGTGATTCCCGCCACAATTACAACACTTGACCTGTTCATTTTCTCCACATTGTCCATATTCATGCTCTCCTCCACACCGTCCACATCTCATCTTAGCATGACAAACAATAGCTATGTGCCCATAGCATTGGCACTTGAAACAACGTACTGGGGGTGGCACGTAAGCTGTAACATAGAAGCTTAAATACCCAATCATGATTCTCTCTGGTAGGACCTCCTCTGCAAATTGCACTAGCACGGATTCACTCTCAGTCTTTTCACCGTTCCTAAATGCCATCATTCTTTTCATCATTGTGACAGTTCCTCCTTTTATTTCTCTTTTCAGATCATCTAAAGTTTCTCCTCTTGGGATTCCTGTCACGACTCCTCTTGCCCCCTTTCGTTCTCCCACTTCGATTTTTTCCTTTATTATTTTGTTGCACAGTTTTTGCAATCGCATTGCTTTGTTCTTTTGCTCTCCATTTTTGCATTTAATCAACAGCCGTCCGTCCCTGAGCACCTTCGCTATCTCCACCTCTCCAATGTCCTTCTTTAATCCCTTAACCAGTGTCATCAAACTAATGTCATTCATATCTTGGTTTGATTTAAATGTATAAATTATCTTATATTCATCCACCATAACCCTTTTCCTCTTATCAACCTCTTCATCGTCTTCATGCACTCTTTTAGCACTCGACTTTCCTTCACTCCCTCCTCTCCCCTTCTTTCCTCTCTCCCCTCTAGTCCTATCCATTTCCATACTATCCTCATACATCCCGTCACTATCCCCTCCCATCTCGATCCAGTCACAAAACAGCTTATGCTCAACCGCCAAAACAGATTTAGACACTCTCGCCGCCGCCAAATTCACTCCAAATGTTTGGTAGTTCCGCGTCTCTCCTTCCGGAAGCTTCCACCTTCTCCCTTCTGACTGAACCTCCTTCCTTTCCAGGTGCCTTCAATCAGTAATTAGCTGTCGGTCCTTTGTTGCCATGGTTCCTTGATTAACATGAATTTGGTGATCATTTGTGACCATTTTTATTGTACGCAAAGTAAAACTGTGACACTCAAATGCCCACTGAATCTGTCGAGGTATGCAAAACAAACATTTTTTTAAAAATATATTTATAATAGATAAACCAACTCTAGTTAAAGCTATAGCCACTGTTAATAGAGGGGAGGGTATGATGACTTCATAACGCACTATTAAAGGTCTACTGACATGAGATTTTCTTATCCAAACAGGGAGAGCAGGTCCATTCTATGTGTCATACTTGATCATTTCGCGATATTGCCATATTTTTGCTGAAAGGATTTAGTAGAGAACATCGACGATAAAGTTCGCAACTTTTGGTCGCCAATAAAAAAGCCTTGCCCTTTACCGGAAGTAGCAGACGATGTGCGTGTGACGTCACGGTTTGTGGAGCTCCTCACATCCTCACATTGTTTACAATCATGGCCACCAGCAACTAGAGCGATTCGGACCGAGAAAGCGAAGATTTCCCCATTAATTTGAGCGAGGATGAAAGATTCGTGGATGAGGATGGTGAGAGTGAAGGACTAAAAGAAAAAAAAAGACGAGGGCAGTGGGAGCGAATTAGATGTTATTAGACACAATTACTAGGATAATTCTGGAACATCCCTTATCTGCTTATTGTGTTACTAGTGTTTTAGTGAGATTATATAGTCATACCTGAAAGTCGGAGGGGTGTGGTGACCGCCAGTGTCTCTGAGGGAAGCCACGGAGGAACCAAGAAAGTCGCAACTGCCTCTTTGACTCCTGCAGGAGGAAGGACACAAGCTCCGCTCATGTTTACGGTAAGAGCCGACTTATTACCGCAATTTTCTCACCGAAATCTGCCGGTTGACATGTGGTAGAGAACCATGTTCGCTTGACCGCTGTGTTCCATATTAAAGCTTCACAACAAACAAAGAAACACCGGCTGTGTTTGTGTTGCTACAGCCGGCTGCAATACACCACTTTCCACCAACATCTTTCTTTTTTGTAGTCTCCATTATTAATTGAAAAAATTTCAAAAGATTCAGCAACACAGATGTCCAGAATACTGCGTAATTATGCGATAAAAACAGACTACCGGTACTTTTAGCCGTGATCGGTGCTGGAAGAACATATCCGCTACCACTGGTGACGTCACGCGCACGCGTCATTATACATGTCATCATTCCACAACGTTTTCAACAGGATACCTTGCGGGAAATTTAAAATTGCAATTTAGTAAACTAAACCGGCCGTACTGGCATGCGTTGCAATGTTAATATTTCATCATTGATATATAAACTATCAGACTGCGTGGTCGGTAGTAGTGGGTTTCAGTAGGCCTTTAACGTTAATATCGTAATGTAGCGTCGTGGGTTTGGTGGTTGGCTGGGAAACCCCGCCTTTTCCGGTAGGAGGCGGTCCCTCATTGCTATGGTTCCTTGAATAACATGAATTTGGTGATCATTTGTGGCAATTTTTATTGGACGCAAACTAAAACTGTGTCACTCAAATGCCCACTGAATCTGTCGAAGTATGCAAAACAAACAGTTTTAAATATATTTAGAATAGATCAACCAACTCTAGTTAAAGTTTAGCCAATAATGCACATCACGTCATAATGCACTATTAATAACCATTGTCCGCGCTGTTGTTCTCACGACGTCCAACTACTACAGGAAGTTCTATCATTTGTTGTTGTTGTCACCCTCTTTTTCTTTATATAGTATACAAATATTAAGGTTGGTCATTGTGTGTTATATTTATAATAATATTATACAGGACAAATGTGTAGGAAAAGCCAATGTCTGTAGAACTGGAATAAAATTATCTTGTTTTAATCTAGAAAGTGTCTGGTGAGAAATGATATAATGTTGGTCAAAACATAACAAAACTGACTTTGTAAGTTAAAAAAACAAATTGATTTAAACAATTGTTCCGATTCGATTTTTACAAAATAATTAAAGTAAAAATACATTTTCATTTGGTTTTTTCATTGTAATAAATATCAAAGTTGAACTAATAATTATATGCAAATCTGTAATGGTAGATTATATTGTTTCTTTTCAGAAGTATACTGTGGCGACCCATCAGCGTTCCTCTTCTGTAACCCTGTACACTGTTTTTTTGTCTAATCTTGAACGGGTTTGTGCTGAAAACATAGTCACATAGTTATAGTTAAAAAACAAAGATTACAGTTGGGACAAAAGGCGGCTGCTAGACTTTTGACAAAAACAAGAAAGTTTGATCATATTACGCCTATACTGTATATGCCTTTATTTATTTATATATATATATATATATATACCTATACAAGAAATCTGCGTTCTAAGAACTCTGGCTTATTAGTGATTCCCAGAGCCCCCCTAAAAAAGTCTGCGAGCTATAGAGCATTTTCCATTGGGGCTCCAGTACTCTGCAATGCCCTCCCGGTAACAGTTAGAGATGTTACCTCAGTAGAAGCTTTTAAGTCCATCTTAAAACTCATTTGTATACTGCACCCTTAAAATAGACTCCCTTTTTAGACCAGTTCATCTGCTGTTTCTTTTCTTTTCTGCCCCCTTCTCCCTTGTGGAAGGGGGGGCCCACAGGTCCGGTGGCCATGGATGAAGTGCCAGCTGCCTATAGTCGGGACCTGGGGTGGACCGCTAGTCTGTGCATCTGTTGGGGACATCTCTGCAATGCTAACCCGTCTCCGCTCGGGATGGTCTCCTGCTGGCCCCACTATGGACTGGACTCTCACTGTTAGATCCACTATGGACTGTACTCTCACTATTATGTTAGATCCACCATGGACTGGACTCTCACTATTATGTTAGATCCACTATGGAGTGGACTTTCACAATATTATGTTAGATCCACTATGGACTAGACTTTTACAATATTAAGTTAAATCCACTATGGACTGGACTTTCAGTATTATGTTAGACCCACTATGGACTGGACTCTCACTATTATGTTGGATCCACTATGGACTGGACTTTCACATTATTATGCTAGATCCACTATTGACTGGACGTTCACAATATTATGTTAGATCCACTATGGACTGGACTTTCAGTATTATGTTAGACCCACTATGTACTGGACTCTCACTATTATGTTAAATCCACTATCGACTGGACTTTCACAATATTATGCTAGAACCACTATGGACTGGACTCTCACTATTATATTAGATCCACTATGGACTGGACCCTCACTATTATGTTAGACCCACTATGAACTGGACTCTCACTATTATGTTAAATCCACTATGGAGCTGACTTTCACAATATTAAGTTAGATCCACTATGGACTGGACTTTCAGTATTATGTTAGACCCACTATGGACTGGACTCTCACTATTATGTTAAATCCACCATGGACTGGACTTTCACAATATTAAGTTAGATCCACAATGGACTGGACTTTCAGTATTATGTTAGATCAACTATGGACTAGACTCTCACTAGTATGTTAGATCCAGTATGGACTGGACTCTCACAATATTATGCTAGATCCACTATGTACTGGACTGTAACAATAGTATGTTAGATCCACTATGGATGGGACTCTCACTATTATGTTAAATCCACTATGGACTGGACTCCCACTATTATGTTGAAACCACCATAGACTGGACTTTCACAATATTATGCTAGATCCACTATGGACTGGACTTGCACAATAATATGTTAGATCCACTCTGGACTGGACTCTCAGATTATCTTGGATCCACTATGGACTGGACTCTCACACTATTATGTTAGAGCCACTATGGACTGAACTGTCACAATATTATGCTAGACCCACAATGGACTGGACTCTCACTAGTATGTTGGATCCAGTATGGACTGGACTCTCACACTATTATGTTAGAGCCACTATGGACTGGACTTTCACAATATTATGCTAGATCCACTGTGTACTGGACTGTCACAATAGTATGTTAGATCCACTATGGACTGCACTCTCACTATTATGTTAAATCCACTATGGACTGGACTGTCACTATTATGTTGAAACCACTATAGACTGGACTTTCACAATATTATGCTAGATCCACTATGGACTGGACTTGCACAATAATATGTTAGATCCACTCTGGACTGGACTCTCAGTATTATCTTGGATCCACTATGGACTGGACTCTCACACTATTATGTTAGAGCCACTATGGACTGAACTGTCACAATATTATGCTAGACCCACAATGGACTGGACTTTCAGTATTATGTTAGATCAACTATGGACTAGACTCTCACTAGTATGTTAGATCCAGTATGGACTGGACTCTCACAATATTATGCTAGATCCACTATGTACTGGACTGTAACAATAGTATGTTAGATCTACTATGGACTGGACTCTCACTATTATGTTAAATCCACTATGGACTGGACTCTCACTATTATGTTGATACCACCATAGACTGGACTTTCACAATATTATGCTAGATCCACTATGGACTGGACTTGCACAATAATATGTTAGATCCACTCTGGACTGGACTCTCAGTATTATCTTGGATCCACTATGGACTGGACTCTCACACTATTATGTTAGAGCCACTATGGACTGAACTGTCACAATATTATGCTAGACCCACAATGGACTGGACTCTCACTAGTATGTTGGATCCAGTATGGACTGGACTCTCACACTATTATGTTAGAGCCACTATGGACTGGACTTTCACAATATTATGCTAGATCCACTATGTACTGGACTGTCACAATAGTATGTTAGATCCACTATGGACTGGACTCCCACTATTATGTTAAATCCACTATGGACTGGACTGTCACTATTATGTTGAAACCACTATAGACTGGACTTTCACAATATTATGCTAGAACCACTATGGATTGGACTCTCACTATTATATTAGATCCACTATGGACTGGACTCTCACTATTATGTTAGACCCACTATGAACTGGAGTCTCACTATTGTGTTAAATCCACTATGGAGCTGACTTTCACAATATTAAGTTAGATCCACTATGGACTGGACCTTCAGTATTATGTTAGACCCACTATGGTCTGGACTCTCACTATTATGTTAAATCCACCATGGACTGGACTTTCACAATATTAAGTTAGATCCACAATGGACTGGACTTTCAGTATTATGTTAGATCAACTATGGACTAGACTCTCACTAGTATGTTAGATCCAGTATGGACTGGACTCTCACAATATTATGCTAGATCCACTATGTACTGGACTGTAACAATAGTATGTTAGATCCACTATGGACTGGACTCTCACTATTATGTTAAATCCACTATGGACTGGACTCCCACTATTATGTTGAAACCACCATAGACTGGACTTTCACAATATTATGCTAGATCCACTATGTACTGGACTTGCACAATAATATGTTAGATCCAATCTGGACTGGACTCTCAGTATTATCTTGGATCCACTATGGACTGGACTCTCACACTATTATGTTAGAGCCACTATGGACTGAACTGTCACAATATTATGCTAGACCCACAATGGACTGGACTCTCACTTGTATGTTGGATCCAGTATGGACTGGACTCTCACACTATTATGTTAGAGCCACTATGGACTGGACTTTCACAATATTATGCTAGATCCACTATGTACTGGACTGTCACAATAGTATGTTAGATCCACTATGGACTGGACTCTCACTATTATGTTAAATCCACTATGGACTGGACTGTCACTATTATGTTGAAACCACTATAGACTGGACTTTCACAATATTATGCTAGATCCACTATGGACTGGACTTGCACAATATGTTAGATCCACTCTGGACTGGACTCTCAGTATTATCTTGGATCCACTATGGACTGGACTTTCACAATATTATGTTAGAGCCACTATGGACTGAACTGTCACAATATTATGCTAGACCCACAATGGACTGGACTCTCACTAGTATGTTGGATCCACTATGGACT
>NC_084611.1:40767817-40795317 GCF_033978795.1 Nerophis ophidion
TGAAGAATTAAATTAAAATGTATTTATTATTCTTTAAAATAATAAAAAAAAAATACTTGGACATTGATTTAAATTGTCAGGAAAGAAGAGGAAGGAATTTAAAAGGTAAACATGTATATGTGTTTGAAAATCCTAATATAATTTTTAAGGTTGTATTTTTTCTCTAAAATGGTCTTTCTGACAGTTATAAGAAGCGGACGGAGTAAGAAAAATAAATGAATTTATTTTAACAAGTGAAGACCAAGTCTTTAAAATATTTTCTTGTATTTTCAAATTCTATTTGAGTTTTGTCTCTCTTACAATTAAAAATGTCGAACAAAGCGAGACCAGCTTGCTAGTAAATAAATAAAATGTAAAAAATATAGGCAGCTCACTGGTAAGTGCTGCTATTTGAGCTATTTTTAGAACAGGCCAGCGGGCTACCCGGTGCCCGCGGGCAACGCGTTGGTGACCCCTGATATATATAATGTAAAGTTGCCCCAGGTGGTTCGGCGATGTTGGTCAGTGTAGGTGAGTGGACCGTGGTGCGTTCAGGAGCGTCCGTTTCCCCCGCTCTACCAAACCCACCGGTTTCTCGCCGCGGTCAAACTAATCAGAAATAACCCCCCCCCCCCCCCCCCCCCCTTACCGATTACCCCCGTTCCTGTTATCATTGTGTATTTTATTCAAATTCTTAGAAGAAAGGAACAAAACAAAAACGAGCCGTTATTGATGTGAATGGCCGACGCGCCGTGAACGCGTCAGGAGGTGCTCGTCAACCTGCTGGGGTTTGTGTGTTGACATGAAAGTGGGGGTAAGGTGAGTGACGCAATATTACCGTGTTGTGGTTTGTGGTTCCTTTCGTACTTTTATCCGTCTTTGTTTGGGCAAAAAAAGGCAGATGCGTGAATGTACCGAACCTAAGATGACCCAAAATGATGTCATCTCTCAGGCAGGCAGCAGAACCGTGTGGCGCACATCGATAGTAGCCCGTAGTAGTTCTGAGTAGTAGCAGCACTTCTAGTGTTCCGTGTTGTATTATTATTACAATTATTAGTGGTAGTGTTTGTGTTTCAGTAATAAGAGTAGTATTTATGTGTTACATTTGCACAAAGGCAGTTATAATTATGAATCGATTATGAAGCGCACAAATCAAGAATAAAGCCTAAATGATGAATACAAGTATCGAGTGTTGTGATGCTAGTTTTTAGAATTAGCATTCTGGGTCCACACCATAGCTTCCTTTTTCTTTGAAAGTCGGCTAATGTTTGTTTGTTAATACAAACCCCGTTTCCATATGAGATGGGAAATTGTGTTAGATGTCAATATAAACAGAATGCAATGATTTGCACATTCTTTTCAACCCATATTCAATTGAATGCACTACAAAGACAAGATATCTGATTTTCAAACTCATAAACTTTTATTATTTTTTTGCAAATAATAATTAACTTAGAATTTCATGGCTGCAACACGTGCCAAAGTAGTTGGGAAAGGGCATGTTCACCACTGGTAGATCACATTTCCGATGGGAGACAGGTCTGGACTGCAGGCGTGTCAGGAAAGTACCCGCTATCTTTTTTTACGAAGCCACGCTGTTATAACACCGGCTGAATGTGGCTTGGCATTGTCTTGCTGAAATAAGCAGGGGCATCCATGAAAAAGACTGCGCTTAGATGGCAACATATGTTGTTCCAAAACCTGTATGTACCTTTCAGCATTAATGGTGCCTTCACAGATGTGTAAGTTAACCATGCCTTGGGCAGTAATGCACCCCCATACCATCACAGATGGTGGCTTTTGAACTTTGCGTCGATTACAGTCTGGATGGTTCGCTTCCCCTTTGGTCCGGATGACACAATGTCGAATATTTCCAAAAACAATTTGAAATGTGGACTCGTCAGACCACAGAACACTTTTCCACTTTGCATCAGTCCATCTCAGATGATCTCGGGCCCAGAGAAGCCGTCGGTGTTTCTGGATGTTGTTGATAAATGTCTTTCGCTTTGCATAGTAGAGCTTTAACTTGCACTTACAGATGTAGCGACGAACTGTATTGAGTGACAGTGGTTTTCTGAAGTGTTCCTGGGCCCATGTGGCAATATCGTCTAGAGATTGATGTCGGTTTTTGATACAGTGCCGTCCGAGGGATCAAAGTTCATGGTCATTCAATGTTGGTTTCCATGCCGCTTACGTGATTTCTCCAGATTTTCTGAACCTTTTGATGATATTATGGACCGTAGATGTTGAAATCCATAAATTTCTTGCAAATGCACTTTGAGAAACGTTGTTCCTAAACTGTTTGACTATCTAATCACGCAGTTGTGGACAAAGGGGTGTACTTTGCTTCGTCCTTGCTTGTGAAAGACTGAGCATTTTTTGGGAAGCTGTTTTTATACCCAATCAGGGCACCCACCTGTTCCCAATTAGCCTGCACACCTGTGGGATGTTCCAAATAAGTGTTTGATGAGCATTCTTCAACTTCATCAGTATTTATTGACACCTTTCCCAACTTCTTTGTCATGTGCTGCTGGCATCAAATTCTAAAGTTAATGATTATTTGCCCCAAAAAATGTTTCAGTTTGAACATCAAATATCTTGTCTTAGTAGCATATTCAACTGAATATGGTTTGAAAATGATTTGCAAATCATTGTATTTCGTTTGTATTTACATCTAACACAATTTCCCAACTCATATGGAAATGGGGTTTGTAGATTTAAAGCCAATATAAATAAACACAATGAAAAAAAAAATACGTAACCAATTTTCATGTAACATTTTATAAATACAATAAAAACTGTGACCAGTTTTTACATAACATTAATTTGCCTGAAATTTATTTGTTCATCCTTATTCTATAAACATCTTTTGAACATTTGACGCACTTGATACAAAAACATAAAATTAACCCAATAAATCACCCTATAGTTTTTCAACTATAGAGCGCACCGTATTAAAAGACGCACTACCGATGTACCGGTCTATTCAGGTCTTTTTTCATACAATAGGATTATATTACATCGGTGTTTTTCAACCATTTCAACCAGTCGTAGTCGCAATTGTTGGATATGACTTTTAATCCATAACCATATCAATATAGCTCTTGTCTTAAAGTAGGTTTACTGTCACAATCTGTCACATCACGCCGTGACTTGTTTTGAGTGTTTTGTTGTTTTCCTGTCTGTGGTGTGTTTTAGTTCTACTTTTGGTGGCTTTTTTTCTTCTTTTTTTGGTATTTTCCTGTAGCAGTTTCATGTCTTCCTTTGAGAGATATTTCCCGCATCTACTTTGTTTTAGCAATCACGAATAGTTCAGTTGTTTTAATCCTTCTTTGTGGGGACATTGTTGATAGTCATGTAATGTTCGGATGTACTTTATGGACGCCGTCTTTGCTCCACAGTATGTCTTTGCTGTTGTCCAGCATTCTTTGTTTGTTTACCGTATTTCCTTGAATTGCCGCCAGGTATACAGTGTGCGCCTGCCTAAAATTACTGCCGGGTCAAACTCGTTTTGCAAAATAATTAGCGCATATTTAGCATTACCACCGGCTCAGGATGAACGCCGGGTCAAACTCGTTTCAAAAAATATTATTTTTATTAGCGCATGTCTAGAATTTCCGCCGGGTCAAACTTGTTTCGCAAAATAATCAGCATATGCCTAGAATTTCCGTCGGGTCAAACTAGGCAGGTCACGAGTGACACTTCACCTGTCATCATTTTCAAAATGGAGGAGGCTGATTACAATAATGAAATAATAAAACTGGACTTTCAATCGAAGCAGGAGGTAATAAAAGAAGATCTCCATCGAGACAGAGAGACTTTTAAAACTGAAGAAAGATAAATAAGACTTCTATAAACAAGTTATCGATGCTTTTGATCAGAAGGAGCTGCGCATGGACTTAAATTATAAGTAAAGGTAAGACCATAATAAAGTTTTTTTAATTAAATGTGCTTTTCATGATGGTATCCTTACATTACACTCAAATATATAAGCGCAGGCCTAAATACACCGCATGCCTTTGAGCGCCGGAGTGAGAATAGGTTTTAAAATAATTAGCGCATGCTTGCCTTTACTGCATGCCTTTGGTAAACGCCGCAGTGAGAAGAGGTTTTAAAATAATTAGCACCCCGGCGGGCAATTCAAGGAAATACGGTACTTTGCAGCCAGTTCAGTTTTAGTTTCGTTCTGCATAGCCTTCAATAAGATTCAATCCCTTTTCTTAGCGTCACTCGCCTTATGTTTATTTTTGGTTTAAGCATTAGATACCTTTTTGACCTGCGTCTGCATATTGTGATCAAGACCAAGCATTTAGCTACCTGCTGCCACCTACTGATATGGAAGAATACTACATGGTTACCCTGCCGCGCTCTAGACAGTACAGACCCTCAACAACGGCACATTATTTGCGGATTATAATTACTGGTTAGCAAAAAATATTTTTAACCCAATTAGGTGAAATGACATAATCTCCCACGGCACACCAGACTGTTTCTCACAGCACACCGGTGCGCCGCGGCACAGTGGTTGAAAAACACTGCAATAAATGACAATACACTCAAGTTGATATAAAAAATATGTAAAGAGGTTCTGCAGCGTCCGTAGCAGAACTTCTAGGTTCTGTACCAGCTTCTTCCCTCAGGCCGTAAGACTCTTGAACACATCATAATAATCCCCTCAATTCCCCCCAAAAACGGATTAACTGGCTGGACTATAAAACAATATAACAAACATCTGTAAATGTGGATGCACATGCAAAAGTGCAATATATTTATCTGTACAGTAATCTATTTATATCTGCACCTTATTGCTCCTTTTATCCTTATCTTATCTGTACTGTAAAGTTCAAATTTGAATGACAATAAAGGAAGTCTAAGTCCAACCAGTTTTTTTATTAACATTAATTTGCCTGGAATTTATTTTTTCAATCTATAAACATATTTTGAACACTCGACCCATTTGATACAAAAGCTTAAAATTATCCCAATAAATGGCAATAAATTGAAGTTGATCAGCATCATTACCTCATGAGCACAATATATAAAACACTTTAACCTACAGAATTAAAATTAATTAAAGCTGCAGGGGTCGATGGACGGGACCGACTTTTGCTGGTGTTTCCTGCCTTTACCCATTCAACATATCTTTACCTGCACATTACCTACCTTCCCTGCATCCTGGGGTCACACTGGTGCTTCTTTCTGTCACCCATACTCGGTGGTGCTTCCTGCCATCACCCAGACAACATATCTTTACCTGCACATTACCAACATTCTCTGTATTCTGGTGTCAAACTGGGGCCTCCTTCTTTCACCAAGTCAACATATCTTTACCCGCACAGTACCTACCTTCTCTGCATTGTGTGGTCACGCTAAAGCTTCCTGCTTTTAAGCGGCCATCTTGAGACGGCAGCAGCATCAGCGCAGAAGTTCTTTGAAGGCTTGTAAAATCAAAACCGGAGCAGTTATTTAAACTCTTTACTCAACTTTTAATCAGAAGGGTTCAATCTCTCTCCTGTGCGTGTTTGAAGCTGACACAACAAACACGGTCAGAGGAGATTATGTTTGAAAAAAGGTGACAGGTTATTACAAAACTTTTGTTTTGAAGGGGTAATTGCCAACTTCTTGTTGATTTTTGTTGAAGGATGTAAAGAATGAAATGTAGGTGTAAGTGAAACCTACATAGAGGTTTTTGTTTCATGTCTTTACGACATTCCTACCGGAAGTTACAAGCAGTTTTTTCTGTTTTATTCCTAGGAGCAGTTTTGTCTGTGTTTTTATTCCTAGGGGGCGCAAGACCGCAATTTTGAGTTTTTTTTTTGTTTGTTTTTTATTAGATTGCAATTTTTGCCAGTCCCGATGTGTGTGTCCAGTTTGGTGAGTTTTGAAGCATTTTAAGGGGGTCAAATTACAGCTCAAAGATGCAAAAATGACATTTTTTAGGAAGCTTTTGTTTTGAAGGGGTTTTTGCCAATTTCCTGTTGATTTTTACTGAAGGAGGTCAGTGTATGAAATCTAGGTCTAAGTCAGACCTACATAGAGGTTTTTGTTCCATGTCTCTGACATTCCTAACCGAAGTTACAAGCAGTTTTGTCTGTTTTTTCCTAGGGGGCGCTGGAGCGCAATTTTGAGTTTTGTTTTTGTTTTTTTGATTAGATCGCAATTTTCGCCAGTCCTGATGTGTGTGTGTAAAATTTGGTGAGTTTTGAAGCATGTTAAGGGGGTCAAATACAGCGCAAAGAGGCGGTGGTATGATTATAATAAAACCATAGAAATACAATAGGGTCCTCTGTCCCAAAGGGACATTCGGTCCCTAATTAAGCAAATTTTGATTTTTTTTTTTTTTTTCAGATCAAATTGAGGAAGTCGGGTAAAATGACTGTAATGAGCAAGCTTTGTTTGCACGTTTGCTTTTCGAAGTGGGTTTGAAGTAGGGCTGGGCAATATGGCCTTTTATCAATATTCTGATATTTTTGGGCCATATCACGATACACCATATATATCTCGATATTTTGCCTTAGCCTTGAATGAACAATTGATGCATATAATCACAGCAGTATGATGATTCTATGTGTCTACATTAACACATTCTTCTTCATACTGCATTACTATGTGCTCATTTTAAACTTTCATGCAGAGAAGGAAATCACATCTAAGTCAATTTTCCAAAAGTGTATTTATTAAACTGTTATTAAGCAGTGGCACAAACATTCATGTCATTTCAAAACAAGATTTTAAGAGACATTTTAAAACAAGCTATGAGTGCACTTTTGTGGATGTCACTAAGATGACATATCAAAACAACACTAAATTAAAGTGCACTTTTTGTACAGAACGCCACTACAATAGTTAAAAAAAAATAAAGTGCACTTTTTTGCATGATGTCACACAAGATATTTCAATAACTGTCAAATAAAAATAAGCTGCATAATAGGAAATCAAATAGTGTATGTCCTTCACTATGTGGTAGGTTACTGCGGACGTTATCTCCTGATGTTGTTGACTATTTTTTTCATACGGTGTTGATGTGGAAATGGTTGCCTCGGTATTTTGTTGGTGTGGCACTGAACAGAGATGTTGACATGCGGAGTACGCACTCTTCAATCTCTAGCAGGTGACTTTTCAAATGATGTTATTATGATATCAGCAGTAATGCTACTTTTTGTAGCAACTCTTTTGCCCCACACTTGACAAATTACGGTTGTCTGTTCAACATCTTCCCGCTTGAAGCCTAACCACCGCCAGACGATGGGCCCCCTGCTGTTTTTCTTGGGAATGAATTTTTCCTTCCTATGTTACCAGATTCGTACCTTATCTCTCTCGTATTACCACTCGCACCACAGCTAACGTTACCCATGCTGCTACATCTCTGCTCTGCGAGGGGGTATACGTATGTGACGTATGTAAGAAGGTGCGTTTGCTGTTTGTGAGAAGGATAGACAACAAAGAGTGAGAAGAGCCTGTAGTGTAATGCAAGCAGCTAAAAGCAACTGTGTGAGAATGTATACTCCAATATCACAATATAGTCATTCTCTATATCGCACAGAGACAAACCCCCAATGTATCGAGTATATCGATATACCGCCCAGCCGTAGTTTGAAGCATTATACTGATAAAGCATGTTTGAGAAGGTTTGCCATAACCACAACGAGACGGCATTCTGGACTTTTTAGTGATGCACATGCTTTGTTTGTTTCATTTCATGACATAGTGCCGTGTGTTTTGTATAATTATTGTTCGTCATTTGAATGATAGGAATTGGGTGTTGTCGACAGTCTGAGTTGCTATTAGTAGCCAACGGCACTGAACTGAGCTTTCTTATTAGGGCCTGAACAGCAGTTGTATTCCTTCGTTTTTTAAAATGTATTTATCCCACTTTGAACACATTATTGAGGCCCTTAATCAGCATGAAAATTCAACAAATTTTGCAAGTGATTCTGGTCCAGTGAAAAATGTTATATCTCAGGCGTCCCGAACACAATATTTTAACATTGACTCTCTACTTCGTATGTACTTTTTTATTTTAATTTACTAATTAGTTTTACATTTGTTGTAATTTGCTGATTTTCAACACTAAATTTTCTCGAGTGTGTGAATAAGAATGTTTGTCTTTTTGTGTTGGCCCTGCCATGAGGTGGAAACTTGTCCAGAGTGAGTGTACACCGCCTTCCGCCCGAGTGCAGCTGGGATTGAATTCCTCTTTTCTATTTGCAGCCTTCTGAGGTAAATAACAAAATAAACTTTTTCCATGGGCTAATACATTTGAAAATAAAATAATAATGAATGAATCAAACATTCAACCCTTGAAGTAGCAAGAGAAAGTGCATGAATAAAACGTCAATCAGTGCTCAGTTTGCTACACTGATTTGCTTTAACACTGAATATGGAACAAGCAACGCTTGTATAACTTAATAGTGCAAAATCAACTTTCACAAAAAAAACGAAAAGACATTAATGGTATACTAAATCAGATTTAAATAAAATATGTAATGCCTCTTAACTTTTTCCACAGGCTAATTAATTTTAAAATAAAATAACAATGAGGTGGGCGGGGGGGTGGGAGGTAGCGGAGGTGTATATTGTCACGTCCTGAAAGAGTTAGTGCTGCAAGGGGTTCTGGGTATTTGTTCTGTTGTGTTTATGTTGTGTTACGGTGCGGATGTTCTCCCGAAATGTTTGTCATTCTTGTTTGGTGTGGGTTCACAGTGTGGCGCGTATTCTTAACAGTGTTAAAGTTGTTTATACGGCCACCCTCAGTGTGACCAAGTATGCCTTGCATTCACTTGTGTGAAAGCCGCATATATTATGTGACTGGGCCGGCACGCAGTCGATTTGGAGGACAAGCGGACGTGACGACAGGTTGTAGAGGTCGCTAAAAGCAGTGCCTTTAAGGCAAGCCCCCAATATTGTTGTCCGGGTGGAAATCGGGAGAAATTCGGGAGATTTTCAGGAGGGGTACTAAACTTCAGGAGTCTCCCGGGAAAATCGTGAGGGTTGGCAAGTATGAGTACTAGCGGTGAATGCGGTCTTACAGCGGCACCGCCGCTGTATGACACCGGTGTGCCAGCTCTAATGTTAATTTGATATTGCCTCAAGGGCCAAATGAAATTACATTTGTCCCGCGGGCCAGCGTTTGACAACCATGCAGTAGAGGAAGGAGAAACTTACGAGAGGAAGGTAAAAGACCTGGACAGAAGGTTACTTTCAAAGGGGTGCTAAGCAGCAACCAGAACATTTTTGTGAAGTTTCTAGATGACAGTTTTATGGAACATAATTGAGTATTGAAAGGTACCGTATTTTTCGGACTATAAGTCGCAGTTTTTTTCATAGTTTGACCGGGGGTACGACATATACTCAGGAGCGACTTATGTGTGAAATTATTAACACATTACCGTAAAATATCAAATATTATTTATCTCATTCGCGGAAGAGACGAAAAAAGTGTCAGCAATCGTCACACACACACACACACGTCAGTAATCGTCACATACACGTCAAACAATAAGACTTCGGCGGGGGAGGATCATGGCAGAAGTGCATTGTGGGTCATGGAATGCTAACTGCTATATGCTATATGCCAGTGGTTCTCAACCTTTTTTCAGTGATGTACCCCCAGTGAACATTTTTTGTAATTCAAGTACCCCCTAATCAAAGCAAAGCATTTTTGGTTGAAAAAAACAGACAAAGAAGTAAAATACAGCACTATGTCAAATATTGCTCATTTGTAGTGGTCTTTCTTGAACTATTTGGAAAATAATATATAAGAATAACTAAAAACTTGTTAAAAAGTAAACAAGTGATACAATTATAAATACAGATTTCTACACATAGGAGTGAAGTGAAGTGAATTATATTTACATAGCGCTTTTCTCTAGTGACTCAAAGCACTTTACGTTGTGAAATCAATCCATCAATGTTTATTTATACAACCCTAAATGACAAGTGTCTCAAAGGGCTGCACAAACCACAACGACATCCTCGGTACAGAGCCCACATAAAGGCAAGGAAAAACGCACCGCAGTGGGATGTCGGTGACAGTGACTATGAGAAACCTTGGAGAGGACCGCATATGTGGGCAACCCCCCATTATCTAAGTTACATTTAAACCACTGTGGGTGGCACCGGGAGCAGGTGGGTAAAGTGTCTTACCCAAGGACACAACAGCATTAACTAGGATGGCAGAAGCAGGAATCGAACCTGGAACCCTCAAGTTGCTGGCACGGCCACCAGAGCTATACCGCCCGGGTACTTAAAGTGCCCTCTTTGGGGATTGTAATAGAGATCCATCTGGATTCATGAACTTAATTCTAAAAATATATTCACAAAAAAAGAAATCTTTAACATCAATATTTATGGAACATGTCCACAAAAAAAATCTAGCTGTCAACACTGAATATTGCATGTTGCATTTATTTTTACAGTTTATGAACTTACATTCATATTTTGTTGAAGTATTATTCAAAAAATATACTTAGAGGATTTTTGAATTGTTGCTATTTTTAGAATATTAAAAAAAAAAAAATCTCACGTACCCCTTGGCATACCTTCAAGTACCCCCAGGGTTACGCGTACCCCCATTTGAGAACCACTGCTATATGCTACGGCCGTAGCTATTAAAGTGGATCATTTCATCGTTGGCGGTAACTTATAAAAACCGAGAAGGCTGAACAAAAATGGCACCGAAAAGGAAATCATGTACTGCAGATTACAAGCTGGACGTAGTGAAATATGCAGCAGAAAACGACAAGAGGAAGTAGCGCATACCTTGGAGTTGGCAGAGTTGTTTAGAAGCGACATCGAGGAAGAAGATTTCATGGGATTTATCGATTAGGAGTGACAGATTGTTTGGTAAACGTATAGCATGTTCTATATGTTATAGTTATTTGAATGACTTACCATAATATGTTACGTTAACATACCAGGCATCTTCTCAGTTGGTTATTTATGCGTCATATAACGTACACTTATTCAGCCTGTTGTTCACTATTCTTTGTTTATTTTAAATTGCCTTTCAAATGTCTATTCTTGGTGTTGGATTTTATCAAATAAATTTCCCCCAAAAATGCGACTTATACTCCAGTGTGACGTATATATGTTTTTTTCCTTCTTTATTATGCATTTTCAGCCGGTGCGACGTATACTCCGGAGTGACTTCTAATCCAAAAAATACGGTATATATGTGAGCAAGGGAACTCTGGTTCACACTCCAATTCAGTAAGTGGTAGAGGTTCTTTGGCCACCTCACGGTTCGATTACGATTACAATTCAGGAGCTATGATTTGATTAAAAATGGATCATTGATTCATCTTCATTTTGTGTATATTAATGCAGTTTTACATTTCGTTTTATTAGAGAAACGTTTATCACTTGCAACTTAAAAAAAAAAAACAATTCATTTGGAATAAGAAACAGTTACATTAATTCCCACGTTTATTGAATTAATGAAACATGTGGGCAAAACGGAACCACAAGTGCCCGGTAATAAAAGAGCTGGTCGGATCTATCAGTGCGGTGGCTCGCTGCAGTCAGCCACATTTTCGAACTGTCTGCATTACTTTATTTACAATAAAAACATAGTTTATCGATTATTGACGTTAACTAATCGATTCTATAATCATCCATGTCTGAAAGGCGATGCATCTAAATATCGATTTCGTGGGCGGTCTTATTTACGTGGCTCACCCTCGTCTTCTCCCCGTCATCTTTGTTGTAGCGGTGTAGCGTGCAAGTACGGGAGTGGAAGAAGTGTCAAAAGATGGAACTAACTGTTTTAATGACATTCAGAATTTACTTAAATCAATAACGGAGCAGCATCTCCTCATCCGGAAACAACTACACCGGAAATGTGTCCCATGAAAAAACGTCCGACAATTTTCTTGGGTGAATAATGTAAAGTCACTACACCGGTGTTTATTAGTGCTTTCATGGTGATTTTACTGACAGATATAAGTAAGAACTTTACACTACCGTATTTTTTGGAGTATATGCATAACGAATGAAAAAAAACATATACGTCGCACTAGAGTATAGGTCGCATTTTTTGGGGAAATTTATTTGATAAAACCCAACACCAAGAATAGACATTTGAAAGGCAATTTCAAATAAATAAAGCGTAGTGAACAACAGGCTGAATAAGTGTACGTTATATGACGCATAAATAACCAACTGAGAAGGTGCCTGGTATGTTAACGTAACATATTATGGTAAGTCATTCAAATAACTATAACATATAGAACATGCCATACGTTTACCAAACAATCTGTCACTCCTAATCGATAAATCCCATGAAATCTTATACATCTAGTCTTACGTGAATGAGCTAAATAATATTATTTGATATTTTACGGTAATGTGTTACTAATTTCACACCTAAGTCGCTCCTGAGTATAAGTCGCACCCCTGGCCAAACTATGAAAAAAACTGCGACTTATAGTCCGAAAAATACGGTACTTTTGATTAGAAATGGCAACAGTGGAGGATGAATGTCACATAATTTGAAGATAGAAGAAAAGAAGAAGCTTATCGGCTTATCGCCACGGACTACAAAGGCAGACGCGCGCAGTTTTTCAGGACTTACGCAGATTCCAAATACAGATCAGCAGGTACCAGAAGGTAAGAAAAGTTGCTTTTGCATTTTATTGCAAAACACAACGCCGGATAATGTCTTACGTTATACACACACACCATAATAATACTCCTATGTTGAAGCACACCAATCGGCGTGGCTTTATTGCTTACCAAAGTTCTAAAACTGATGGATTTTTCAATGCCGTGTGTAATGTTCTATATTTTCAATGCCATCCATCCGTCTTCTTCCGCTTATCCGAGGTCGGGTCGCGGGGGCAGCAGCCTAAGCAGGGAAGCCCAGACTTCCCTCTCCCCAGCCACCTTGTCCAGCTCCTCCCGGGGGATCCCGAGGCATTCCCAGGCCAGCCGGGAGACATAGTCTTCCCAACGTGTCCTGGGCCTTACCCGTGGCCCCCTACCGTTCAGACATGCCCAAAACACCTCCCTAGGGAGGGGTGTGGGTGGCATCCTGACCAGATGCCCGAACCACCTCATCTGGCTGCTCCTCTCCATGTGGAGGAGCCACGGCTTTACTTTGAGCTCCCTAGCAGAGGAAACTCATTTTGGCCGCTTGTACCCGTGATCTTGTCCTTTCGGTCATAACCCAAAGCTCATGACCATAGGTGAGGATGGGAACGTAGATCGACCGGTAAATTGAGAGGTTTGTCTTCCGGCTCACCTCCTTCTTCACCACAACGGTTCGATACAGTACCGATCGCCTGTTGACCTCACAAACCACTCTTCTCTCACTCGTGAACAAGACTCCGAGGTACTTGAACTCCTCCACTTGGGGTATGATCTCCTCCCCAACCCGGAGATGGCACTCCACCCTGTTCCGGGCGAGAATAATGGACTCGGGACTTGGAGGTGCTGATTCTCATCCCAGTCGCATCACACTCTGCTGCGAACCGATCCAGTGAGAGTTGATGATCCTGGCCAGATGAAGCCATCAGGACCACATCATCTGCAAAAAACAGATGGAATGGTTTATATGAGATGTTGGTGTTGTTTACTTGAGTCATATTGCCATTATAGTACAGCCTACACTTACCTCTTATCTTTGACTACCATCTACTTGTCACACTTATCTTTACACCATGTCCATCCATCCATCCATCCATCCATCTTCTTCCGCTTATCCGAGGTTGGGTCGCGGGGGCAGCAGCCTAAGCAGGGAAGCCCAGAATTTTCTCTCCCCAGCCACTTCGTCTAGCTCTTCCCGGGGGATCCCGAGGCGTTCCCAGGCCAGCTGGTAGACATAGTCTTCCCAACGTGTCCTGGGTCTTCCCCGTGGCCTCCTACCGGTTGGACGTGCCCTAAACACCTCCCTAGGGAGGCGTTCTGGTGGCATCCTAACCAGATGCCCGAGCCACCTCATCTGGCTCCTCTCGATATGGAGGAGCAGCGGCTTTACTTTGAGCTCCTCCCGGATGGCAGAGCTTCTCACCCTATCTTTAAGGGAGAGACCCGCCACTCGGCGGAGGAAACTCATTTTGGTACTCAACCCTTTTCTGGGCGAGAACCATGGACTCGGACTTGGAGGTGCTGGTTCTCATTCCGGTCGCTTCACACTCTGCTGCGAACCAATCCAGTGAGAGCTGAAGATCCCTGCCAGATTAAGCCATCAGGACCACATCATCTGCGAAAAGCAGAGACCTAATCCCGCGGCCACCAAACCGGAACCCCTCAACGCCTTGACTGCGCCTAGATATTCTGTCCATAAAAGTTATGAACAGAATCGGTGACAAAGGACCGCCTTGGCGGAGTCCAACCCTCACTGGAAATGTGTCCGTCTTACTGCCGGCTATGCGGACCAAGCTCTGACACTGATCATACAGGGGGCGGACCGCCACAATAATAGAGGCCGATACCCCATACTCTCTGAGCACTCCCCACAGGACTTCCCGAGGAACATGGTCAAATGCCTTCTCCAAGTCCACAAAGCACATGTAGACTGGTTGGGCAAACTCCCATGCAACCTCAAGAACCCTGCCGAGAGTATAGAGCTGGTCCACAGTTCCACGACCAGGACGAAAACCACACTGTTCCTCCTGAATCCGAGCTTCGACTATCGGGCATTACACCATGTACCAAACAAAATAGCTTTGAGGTGGGTAAGCTCAACCAAACTTATTCCTTACATCAGGCGCACTGTCAAGTTTAGTTAAGTGCGCCTTATAGTCCGGAAAATACGGTAGTTTAAAATTTGAGGTTTTGTGTGACTTATAGGTGACAAATCCAATTGTTATTAATGTTCTGATACACCTCATCAATAATTAATTTATTTTTCAGGACATGTCCAAAGCATACTTGCCAACCTTGAGACCTCCGATTTCGGGAGGTGGGGCGTGGTTAAGAGGGTAGGAGTATATTTACAGCTAGAATATATACTATATGTAAGAAATACTTGACTTCCAGTGAATTCTAGCTATATATATATATATATATATATATATATATATATATATATATATATATATATATATATATATATATATATATATATATATATATATATATATATATAAAATAAATACTTGAATTTTAGTGTTCTTTTTTTTACACATATACACACACATAACACTCATCTACTCATTGTTGAGTTGAATTGTCCATCCTTGTTCTATTCTCTGTCATTATTTTTCTAACCGTGCTGAACACCCTCTCTGATGATGCATTGCTGTGTGGCACGCACGAAAGTGCTTTCATCAAATGCATTAGAGTCTGGAATCTTCCATCCCTCCCTAGCATGGCCTAAAACCGGTCAATCTTTGCTTCCTGAGGAAGATCTTCACTGCCAAGCACTTGGTAGTCCACTACTTCTTCCCGGAGGCTATCCAGGTCCATTCGCAGCTGCGGCTTGGAACTTACAAGCGTATTTCTTCATCTTACTCGTCGTCGGCGTCGCCACGGCTGTATCTTCCTCATTCTTCTGCTTCGTCTCCTTGCGTGCGCAGTTGTGCACTGCACTCTCTAAAAGCCGTAGATGTTATTGTCACATATGCATGTACAGTAGATGGCAGTATTGTCCTGTTTAAGAGTGGCACAACATTGCTGTTTACGGCAGACGAACTGCTTTACGGTAGACGAAAACGTGACTGCTGTTGTTGTGATTTGTTACGGCGCTGGGAGGACGTTAATGAAACTGCCTAACAATAAACCCACATAAGAAACCAAGAACTCGTCCTTGATCATTTTACAATTATAACGTCATTGGGCAGACACGCTGTTTATATTGTGGGAAAGCGGACATGAAAACAGGTCCGCATGGAGCTGGAGTGGGCGTGGCCTCCAGCTCAGCCTGAATTTCGGGAGAAAATTTGTCCTGGGAGGTTTTCGGGAGAGGCACTGAATGTTGAAAAGAGAAACTGGAAATTGTGATGTATCATGTAGTATGCATGCATGTTTGAAATAAACTCAACCTCAACCTCAACTTCAATGATGGGGTAGTTTTTGGGTTGTACAAGACAGGTTGAGATTACTTTTGAACCTCATGCTTTACTTTAAGGCGCGTTGCGAAGCCTTCTTTTTTACGACTTTTGATTCAAAAGCGGGAGTTTGAGTGCCTCTTTTCTGAAAAGTGGAGCAACAAGAGTTAAATGATCAGTTTTTGTCACATTTGTTGCTCAAAAAAACAGCTTACGAACACATTACGGTTACCATAATACAAGACCTTCTTGTCCTTGGAACAAGTTCAACGCCGCTGCTCTTCCACATCGAGAGAAGCCCGATGAGGTTGTTCGGTCATCTGGTCAGAATGTGGCCCCTAATGCCTTCCTGGGGAGGTGTTGAGGGCGCGTCTGACCGGTAGGAGACCACGGGGAAGACCCAGGACACGGTGGAGAGATTATGTCTTCCAGCTGGACAGGGAATGTCTCGGAATCCCCCCGGGAAGAGTTAGACAAAAAGTAGCTGGGAAGAGAGAAGTCTGGCCTCCTGCTTAGGCTGCTGCCCCCGTGACCTGACTTCGAAGAAGCAGAAAAAGATGGGTGGATGGATGGTAGACTTTCTGACAAACAGTATCCTCAACAGCAGGGGTGTCAAATGTAAAGCCCGTGGGCTGGATCAGGCACGCAATCAAGTTTTATCTGGCCCGCGGGATGAGTTTAAGTATAATAATGAGCCGAAATGTTTCAATGAAAGAAACTGCTGTCCTAAATGTGTCCACTACATGTTGTAATAGCAATTCTTTGTGTCTCTGTAATGATGCAACGTATGTAAAGAAAAAATAAACCACATGATGTTAGTACATCAGTCGAGGAAAATTATCAAACTACATAAAAATTTAATTATTTGATTTGGGGATAGGTTGATTGGCAACACTAAAATGGTCCCTAGTGTGTGAATGTGAGTGTGAATGTTGTCTGACTATCTGTGTTGGCCCTGCGATGAGGTGGCGACTTGTACAGGGTGTACCCTGCCTTCCGCCCGATTGTAGCTGAGATAGGCGCCAGCGCCCCCCGCGACCCCAAAAGGGAATAAGCGGTAGAAAATGGATGGATGGATGGATTTTTATATTGTTTTTTTTATAATGATAGATTGAAAATTAACACTAGTGAGTTGACTGATGAATATCATCACATGATTTATTCAGAAAGTATAAATAACAACAAAGGTAGAATACTATAAACCCCAACATCCATCCATTTTCTACCGCTCGTCCCCTTTGTGGTCGCGGGGTGGGGGTGCTGGAGCCCATTTTAGCTGCATTCGGGCGGAAGGCGGTGTACACTCTGGACAAGTTGCCACCTCATAACAGGGCCAACACAGATAGACGGACAACATTCACACTCACATTCACACACTACGGACCTTTTAGTGTTGCCAATCAACCTATTCCCAGGTGCAGGTCTTTGGAGGTGGGAGGGGCCTATCCCCAGGTGCATGTTTTTGGCGGTGGGAGGAAGCCCGAAGTCGCGGGGAGAACATGCAAACTCCACACAGAAAGATCCCGAGCCCGGGATTGGACCTTCCTATTGTGAGGCACTTGCACTAACCCCTGTCTGACTGACATTAAGGTATGGATGAGTGCTAACTTTCTCAACCTTAATGAAAGCAAGCCTGAGATCATCATCTTCGCTAAAACATCTCCAGTCTCGTTTGCCAGTGCTCTAGGTCCTCTGGGTGTAAACATCGGGTCCTCCGTGAAAAATCTCGGAGTGATCTTCGATAGTGTCTTCCAATTCACTAAACAGGTCAGTTCAGTGGTAAGTACCAGCTTTTACCATCTCAGAACCCTAGCAAAGACCAAGGCCTATCTCTCCCAGAGTGACCTGGAGACTGCTATCCACGCCTTCATCACACACCGGCTAGACTACTGTACGTTGGCATTGATCAGGCATCACTCCGCCATTTGCAGCTTGTGCAAAACGCGACTGCCCGTCTCCTCACCAGCACCAAAAAACGCGAGCAGATCACCCGGACTAATTTCCGAACGCCATCCCAACTTTTATTTTTCTTTGCGTGTTTTTGTGAGCCCACTGCCACCTCATCTACGCCCTTGTTCACACCTCCTATATTTAGTGAGAGCACGAGGAAGCAGAATGTCACCCGCTTCCTCATTAGCGGCGGTATGTGGGTCAGGTCACCTCACATTTTTTCCACCAGGTAAATGTTTGACTGGCGTGAGCGGGCAGATAACTCAGACTGATAAGAGCGGGTTTACTGCTGGCGTGACAAATGCAAGGTGGCGAGTGATGTAGAGGGGTGGCCACATTTGGTGGAGATAAAAGCTTTCTGTTGTGCAGCTTGTCAGACTTGAGGCCTCGTGAGGAATTTTGCTTTTGTGGCGTGACATCACCGTCTCCTGCTTTTCATCCGTGTGTATATGAAAATGCTCAATGGCAACTGCTGTATTTAAAGGTCCCCTGTTAGGCAAACGTGACTTTATAATGAAGTCCTAGTAGTAATATGTGTCCCCAGAGCACCAAATGTGACCTTTTTACTCCACTTTTTTTGAGAGGAAGCACTCAAATGTTCACTTTTAAAGTTGCCGATTGAAATTAGGCTTTGCTACACATCTTTAATAAAGACTCGCCGTATGAAACTTGGCCAGGATTGTTTTTTTTTTTTGTTAATATTACAAAGATCAACGATATTAAAGCTGCAAGCAGCGATGGACGGGACCGACTTTTGCTGGTGTCTCCTGTCTTTACCCATTCAACATATCTTTACCTGCACATTACCTACCTTCCCTGCATCCTGGGGTCACACTGGTGCTTCTTTCTGCCACCCATACTCAGTGGTGCTTCCTGCCATCACCCAGACAACATATCTTTACCTGCACTTTACCTACCTTCTCTGTATTCTGGTGTCAAACTGGTGCCTCTTTCTTTCACCAAGTCAACATATCTTTACCTGCACAGTACCTACCTTCTCTGCATTGTGTGGTCACGCTGGTGCTTCCTGCTTTTAAGCGGCCATCTTGAGACGGCAGCAGCGCAGCAGCATCAGTGTAGCGGTTCTTTGAAGGCTCGTAAAATCAAAACCGGAGCAGTTATTAAAACTCTTTTCTCAACTTTTAATCAGAAGAGTTCAATCCCTCTCCTGTGCTAGTTTGAAGCCAACACAACAAACGCGGTCAGAGGAGATAATGTTTGAAAAAAGGATACAGGTTTTTACAAAACTTTTGTTTTGAAGGGGTAATTGCCAACTTCCTGTTGATTTTTCAATCAATCAATCAATGTTTATTTATATAGCCCCAAATCACAAATCATTACGACTACAACATCCTCGGAAGAACCCACAAAAGGGCAAGGAAAACTCACACCCAGTGGGCAGGGAGAATTCACATCCAGTGGGACGCCAGTGATAATGCTGACTATGAGAAACCTTGGAGAGGACCTCAGATGTGGGCAACCCCCAAGGATGCTCAAGGATGTCAATTAATGAAATGTAGGTCTAAGTGAGACCTACCTAGAGGTTTTTGTTTCATGTCTCTACGACATTCCTACTGGAAGTTACAATCAGTTTTGTCCGTGTTTTTTCCTAGGGGGCGCTAGAGCGCAATTTTGAGTTTTTATTTTTGTCTTTTTGATTAGATCGCAATTATCGCCAGCCCTGATGTGTGTGTTAAATTCGGTGAGTTTTGAAGCATGTAAAGGGGGTCAAATTACAGCTAAAAGAGGCGGCGGTATAACAATAATAAAACCTTAGAAATACAATAGGGTCCTCTGTCCTAAAGGGACATTTGGTCCCTAATTAAATACTTTGAAGTAGGGGTGTAACGGTATGTGTATTAGTATTGAACCGTTTTGGTACAGGGGTTTCGGTTCGGTTCGGAGGTGTACAGAACGAGTTTCCACACGGGCATATTAAGTAGCGTACCGCACGTTGTGGAAACAATGCACACTGAGGCACAACACACGGCATGCTAGCATTGACCGGGCTATGGTAGACTGACCATACCTCCTCTTTTCACCAGATATGTCCTCTTTTGCGGGGCTGTCCGGGTGGAGTTTGTTAAATTCCTCAAATGTCTGGCATTTTAAGTTAGGGTTGCGTGTATTTTCAATGTACGTTCAGGGTTAAGAAGGGGTTAAAAACAAAACAAATTGTGCACGCAGCAGCATTCATGAGGGAAGGGCAGAGAGAGCGAGAGAGTTATGATAAACGCGCATGCGTCGCCAGGCTCTGCTTTTTATCCATAGATTTATCAGATTAAATTTTTTATTATCCATAGCAGGGGTGTCAAAAGTGTGCCTCGGAAGCCATTTGCAGCCCACAGTTAATGTTTTAAAGGCCCACGGCACATGCTAAAAATACTATTAAGATAAACAAAAGTGAAATAAAAAAGCTTAAAGGCTAAATTTAATTTAGAAAAAGTTGCAACGTTGACTAATAAAACAAAGCTGTTTTTTTTTCTTTCAAACTGTCATTGCTCAAAACATGATATTGAATCAAAATCAATGTTATTATGAATTATTGACCTATCCAAGGTTGCGATTACTCCACATCAAATATTCCACTAAGAAAAAATATTTTTGGTGGAAGATTTTGCAAATTTGGTAAATAAATAACCAAAACAATTATATTTTTTTGTTTTCTTACTGTACCGAAAATGAACCAAACTGTGACCTCTGAACCAAGGTACGTACCGAACAAAAATTTTTGTGTACCGTTACACGCCTACTTTGAAGTGTTGTTGAGTTGAGTTTGTGTTCATTTTGGAACATGCATGCATACAACATGATGCATCACAATTTCTAGTCCCTCCATTCAACAGGTTCGAAAAGGAGTAGAAAGAGGCAGAGCTTAATTAATCTTACCCATTTTCCTTTATATAGCAGTTGCTAAAGCTTTAGTTAGCTACATGTTCTCAATTTATTCACAATATGCTCCATAAGTAATAACATTTAGAAGAAGAAAGAAGTCAAAGAATGTATTAACTTGATACAGTTTAGGATATCGTTCAGACACAAAGTGTTTACAAAGTACAAAGAAAAGAACTATATTTAATGAAAACAAGATATGATTCATCTATTCAAGTGAGTCGTAACTGACTTAACTATTTATGAAGAGAACTGTTGTTTGGAAAAACATTGTGCTACAAATTGAAAACAGGAAGTGAACATATATGTGAGAAACTGCTATGAAGCGGAAAAGGTGTAAGATTACATGAGCCGTGCTTCTTCCTACTCTTTTAAGAGCCTGTTGTAAAGAGAGATGGAAAACGTGTGATGTCATTTTGAAACTGCAGTCAAGTTTCGAACTAAACTTCAACCCACCAACCACAGTAACCTCATGATATGCTGTACATGAGCACCTGATAAATTTAAGTCTAAAATGCTCACTCCTTCATAGTTGACCACTTTAAAAAAAAAAAAAAAAGGGGGGGGAGGGGTGGGGGCCTTCACTACACACCTTAAAATGCAGCCCAAAGCTCTGCCAACTCGATCAGTAACAACGTGGGAGCTGTGAACTTGATCATTAAAAAGTGTTAACGTCCCTGTCCTCCTGTCCTGCTCTTTAATGTTTTTGTTGTAGATGTTGTATGTGCGTTATGGTATTTTCAAAACCCAAAACCAGTGAAGTTGTCACATTGCATAAATCATAATTAAAAACAGGATACAAATATTTGCAAATCCTTTTCAACTTACCGTATTTCCTTGAATGCCCGCCGGGGATATAATATGCGCCTGCCGAGAATTACTGCCGGGTCAAACTCGTTTCGCAAAATATTATTTTTATTAGCGCATGTCTAGAATTTCCGCCGGGTCAAACTCGTTTCGCAAAATAATTAGCATATGCCTAGAATTTCCGCCGGGTCAAACTCGTCACGCCACGAGGGACACTTCACCTGTCATCATTTTCAAAATGAAGGAGGCTGATTTCAATATTTAGAAATCGCACAAAGGGAAGAAGATTAAGAGCTATTAAGTAGGATTTAATGTCCAAGGTAAAAATAACAGTAAGCAGCTATGTTTTATTAATATACCGTAGCTGCGTGTGTCAAATATGAGTCATTAAATGACTCCCGCCTCCTGGTGGTAGAGGGAGCTTGTGATCCTTCTTGCAACTACTCGGCTGCAGAAGAAGTGACAACAAGCAGCAAGAGTGAGCAGCGATCGTTTATTTTTTCCTCTCGCTTGCACTTTTAACATAGAGTATTACATTATGCTAGATTTCTAAACTGGACTTTCAATCGAACCAGAAGGTAATAAAGGGAGATCTCCATCGAGATAGAGAGACTTTTAAAACTGAAGAAAGGAAGACTTTTATAAACAAGTTATCGATGCTTTTGATCAGAATGAGCTGCGCATGGACTTCATTTATAAGTAAAGGTAAGACCATAATGAAGTTTTTTTTGTTAAATGTGCTTTTCATGATGGTATCCTTACATCACACTCAAATTTATAAGCACAAATTTATTACCCCATGGCTTTGGTAAGCGCTTTAGTGAGAAGAGGTTTTAAGATAGTTAGTGCATGCTTGCCTTTACCGCATGCCTTTGGTAAACGCCGGAGTGAGAAGAGGTCTTAAATTAATTAGCGCTCCGGCGGCAATTCAAGGAAATACGGTACATTCAATTGAACAGACTGCAAAGACAAGATACGTAACGTTTGAACGGAGAAACCTTTATTTTTTGCAAATATTAGCTCATTTGGAATTTGATGCCTGCAACATGTTTGAAAAAGCTGGCACAAGTGGCAAAAAAGACAGAGAAAGTGGAGGAATGCTCATCAAACACTTGAAACATCCCACAGGTGAACATTTGGGTATAAAAGCAGCTTCCATGAAATGCTCAGTCATTCACAAACAAGGATGGGGCGAGGGTCACCACTTTGTGAAAAAATGAGTGAGCAAATTGTCGAACAGTTTAAGAACATTTCTCAACGACGTGGGACGGCGTGGCGCAGTGGAAGAGTGGCCGTGCGCAACCCGAGGGTCACTGGTTCAAATCCCACCTAGTACCAACCTCGTCACGTCCGTTGTGTCCTGAGCAAGACACTTCACCCTTGCTCCTGATGGGTGCTGGTTGGCGCCTTGCATGGCAGCTCCCTCCATCAGTGTGTGAATGTGTGTGTGAATGGGTAAATGTGGAAGTAGTGTCAAAGCGCTTTGAGTACCTTGAAGGTAGAAAAGCGCTATACAAGTACAACCCATTTATCATTTAACGAGGAAGGAATGAAGGGATTTCACCATCTATGCTCCGTAATATCATCAAAAGGGTCAGGGAATCTTGAGAAATCGCCGAAAACCAAAGAGGAAAAGAACCATCTGGACTGTTCTAGGCGCAAAGTTAAAAAGCCAGCATCTGTGATGGTATGGGGGTGTATAAGTGCCCAAGGCATGGGTAACTTACACATCTGTGAAGGCACCATTAATGCTGAAGGGTACATACAGGTTTTGGAGCAACATATGTTGCCATCCAAGTAATGTTATCATGGACGCCCCTGATTATTTCAGCAAGACAAATGCCAAGCCACGTGTTCACAGAAAAAGAGTGCGGGTATTAGACTAACCTGCCTGTAGTCCAGACCTGTCTCCCTTTGAAAATGTGTGGCACATTATGAAGCCTAAAATACCACAACGGAGACCCCGGACTGTAGAACAACTTAAGCTCTACATCAAGCAAGAATGGGAAAGAATTCCACCTGAGAAACTTCCAAAATTGGTCTCCTCAGTTCCCAAACGTATACTGAGTGTTGTTAAAAGGAAAGGCCATGTAACACAGTGATAAAAATGCCCGTGTCAACTTTTTTGCAATCTGTTGCTGCAATTAAATTCTAAGTTAATGATTATTTGCAAACAATAAATTGAGTTTCTCATTTCGAACATTAAATCAATTGATTATAATTTTAAAAGGATTTGCAAATCATTGTTTTTTGTTCGTATTTACCATTTACACAACATGCCAACTTCACTGGTTTTGGCTTTTGTAGATTTTGGACAACACTTCATTATGGGACTTCTGACATTGATATTAAATGAGTGAGAAATAGTAAAAAAAAAAAAAAAAAGGGACCTTTTCAACTAAGAACTTTGTGAGCAAGTGTCGTGATGTTAGTCAGTGGTCTCTTATTGGGAAATCGGCCCAACCTCAGAGTTCCTGTTTCGTGTGTGTGTGTGTGTGTGTGTGTGTGTGTGCGTGCGTGCGTGCGTGCGTGCGTGCGTGCGTGCGTGCGTGCGTATCAGCTGCTCCCGGCATGGGGAAACTGAGGCTCGGTGGACACGAGATTCAAATGCGGTCATGTCAGAATGTACATTTTTAAGGTTTTTTTCGGACTGATAACATCTAACGCGGGGGTCACCAACATATGAGAGTAGCCTGCTGGCCTGTTCTAAAAATAGCTCAAATAGCACTTACCAGTGAGCTGCCTCTATTTTTTAAATTGTATTTATTAACTAGCAAGCTGGTCTCGCTTTGCTCGACATTTTTAATTCTAAGAGAGACAAAAGTCAAATAAAATTTGAAAATCCAAGAAAAGATTTTAAAGACTTGGTCTTCGCTTGTTTAAATAGATTCATTTATTTTTTTACTTTGCTTCTTCTGATTTTTAAACACATATACCTTTTTACCTTTTAAATTCCTGCCTCTTCTTTCCGGACAATTTAAATCAATGTTAAAGTATTTTTTTAATTTTAATTTTAAGAATAATAAATACTTTTTTAATTGAATTTTTCATTTTAGCTTTTGTTTTTTTGACAAATTATTCTGGCAAATCTTTAAAATCAAATTTGAATCTTATTTCAAAGTCTACTAAATTTCTTTTAAAATGTTTGTTCTGGAAAATCTAGACATCCAAAGACATGCACCTGGGGATAGGTTGATTGGCAACACTAAATTGGCCCTAGTGTGTGAATGTTGTCTGTCTCTCTGTGTTGGCCCTGCGATGAGGTGACGACTTGTCCAGGGTGTACCCCGACCCCAAAAGGGAATAAGCGGTAGAAAATGGATGGAAAATCTAGAAGAAATAATGATTTGTCTTGGTTAGAAATAAAGTTTGGTCCAATTTGTTATATATTCTAACAAAATGCAGATTGGATTTTAACCTATTTAAAACATTTCATCAAAATTCTAAAATTAATCTTAATCAGGAAAAATTACTAATGATGTTCCATAAATATATTTTTTTATTTTTTCAAAAAGATTTGTATTAGTTTTTGTCTTCTTTTTTTCGGTTGAATTTTGAATTTTAAAGAGTTGAAATTGAAGATAAACTATGTTTCAAAATAAAATTTGAATTTTTTTCCTGTTTTCTCCTCTTTTAAACCGTTCAATTAAGTGTTTTTATCATCATTTATTCCCTACAAAAAAACTTCCGTAAAAAGAAAAAAAACGTATGATGTAATGACGGACAGAAATACCCATTTTTTTAATATATACCGGTATATAGATTTATTTATTAAAGGTAAATTGAGCAAATTGGCTATTTCTGGCAATTTTTTTAAGTGTGTATCAAACTGGTAGCCCTCCGCGTTAATAAGTACCCAAGAAGTAGCTCTTGGTTTCAAAAAGGTTGGTGAACCCTGATCTAACGTCTGGATTTGTCTCAGTGCTAGATCTTGATGAGTCTGGTTGATGATAGGTGGCCTACACCACAAGTGTTACGTGGCCTCTGAAAGCCAATATATACAATGTGTTAATAAGTTAAAGTTAAAGTACCAATGATTGTCACGCACACACTTGGTGTGGCGAAATTATTTTCTGCTTTTGACCCATCACCCTTGATTACCCCCCGGGAGGTGAGGGGAGCAGTGAGCAGCAACGGGGGCCGCGCCCGGGAATAAAATGCTTAATCTTATTTTACCAAATATATTTCCCTTTTGACATTAAAAATAATATACTGCATGGAATTGCATATCTTTTAAAATTCAATATTATCAAATTTGTATTATATTACGTATTCTAAAAATATTTTTAGTTCACATAAAGAAATACTGTACTTAAATATCTGACTTATTATTTCAAAACAAATTATCAATGAAATTGTAGACTGTAAAATTGACAAGAGATTTTACGGTTAAATTTCGCCGACTGAATTTTTTACTGTAAAATCAACTTTGGTACTGTTTTTTTCTATATACAGTAAGACACTAAAACAATAAAAAAAATTGCAAAAAAGAACTTTGAAGCAAGATTTTACAGTAAAAAAAACAAACAAAACTGTCAGCTCTGTTACAAGAATTTTACCGCTAAAAGAGTGGTATTGTTTTTCCATTTCATATTTTGAATTTTACAACCCCACTGCTTTTACTGTAAAATGGTGACTGAGCTGCCAGTTTTTAAAGTTAAATGTAAACTTTTTTTTTTTTTTGCAGCTTATGTAAAAAAAAAAATCAATCAATGTTTACTTATACAGCCCTAAATCACGAGTGTGTCAAAGGGCTGCACAAGCCACAACAACATCCTCTGTTCAGATCCCACATCAGGGCAAGGAAAAACTCAACCCAATGGGACAATGAGAAACCTTGGAGAGGACCGCAGATGTGGGGACCCCCCTCTGGGCGACCGGTGCAATGGATGTCGAGTGAATCTAGCATCATAGTGTGAGAGTCCAGTCCATAGTGTATCTAACATAATAGTGAGAGTCCAGTCCATAATGGATCTAACATAGTAGTGAGAGTCCAGTCCATAGTGGATCTAACATAGTAGTGAGAGTCCAGTCCATAGTGGATCCAACATAGTAGTGAGAGTCCAGTCCATAATGGATCTAACATAGTAGTGAGAGTCCAGTCCATAGTGGATCTAATAGTGAGAGTCCAGTCCATAGTGGATCTAATAGTGAGAGTCCAGTCCATAGTGGATCCAACATAGTAGTGAGAGTCCAGTCCATAGTGGATCCAACATAGTAGTGAGAGTCCAGTCCATAGTGGATCTAAGATAATAGTGAAAGTCCAGTCCATAGTAGATCTAACATAATAGTGAGAGTCCAGTCCATAGTGGATCTAAGATAATAGTGAAATTCCAGTCCATAGTGGATCTAAGATAATAGTGAAAGTCCAGTCCATAGTGGATCTAACATAATAGTGAGAGTTCAGTCAATAGTGGATCTAAAATAATATTGTGAGAGTCCAGTCTTGAGTGGATCCAGCATAATATTGTGGTAGTCCAGTCCATAGTGGATCCTGCATGATTGTGTGAGAGTCCAGTCCATAGTAGATTTAACATAATAGTGTGAGAGTCCAGTCCATAGTGGATCTAGCATAATATTGTGAGAGTCCAGTCCATAGTGGATCAAAGATAATTGTGAGAGTCCAGTCCATAGTGGATCTAACATAATAGTGTGAGAGTCCAATCCATAGTGGACCTAACATAATAGTGAGAGTCCAGTCCATAGTGGATCCAACATAATAGTGAGAGTCCAGTCCATAATGGATCCAACATAATAGTGAGAGTCCAGTCCATAATGGATCCAACATAATAGTGAGAGTCCAGTCCATAATGGATCCAACATAATAGTGAGAGTCCAGTCCATAGTGAATCTAGCCTAATATTGTGGGAGTCCAGTCCA
>NC_084611.1:40800317-40810317 GCF_033978795.1 Nerophis ophidion
AAATAATTTTTGAAACATAGTTTATCTTCAATTTCGACTCTTTAAAATACAAAATTCAACCGAAAAAAATTTAAACTAGCTAATTCGAATCTTTTTGAAAAAATTAAAAAAAAAGAATTTATGGAACATCATTAGTAATTTCTCCTGATTAAGATGAATTTTAGAATTATCAATCAATCAATGTTTACTTATATAGCCCTAAATCACTAGTGTCTCAAAGGGCTGCACAAACCACTACGACATCCTCGGTAGGCCCACATAAGGGCAAGGAAAACTCACACCCAGTGGGACATCGGTGACAATAATGACTATGAGAACCTTGGAGAGGAGGAAAGCAATGGCTGTCGAGCGGGTCTAACATGATACTGTGAAAGTTCGATCCATAATGGATCCAACACAGTCGCGAGAGTCTAGTCCAAAAAGCTCTATAGCCCGCAGACTTTTTTTGGGCTTTGGGAATCACTAATAAGCCAGAGTCCTTTGAACGCAGATTTCTTGCCGGGACATATGGTGCAATACAATCGGCAAGATAGGATGGAGCTAGACCGTGTAGTATTTTATACGTAAGTAGTAAAACCTTAAAGTCACATCTTAAGTGCACAGGAAGCCAGTGCAGGTGAGCCAATACAGGCGTAATGTGATCAAACTTTCTTGTTCTTGTCAAAAGTCTAGCAGCCGCATTTTGTACCAACTGTAATCTTTTAATGCTAGACATGGGGAGACCCGAAAATAATACGTTACAGTAGTCGAGGCGAGACGTAACAAACGCATGGATAATGATCTCAGCGTCTTTAGTGGACAGAATGGAGCAAATTTTAGCGATATTACGGAGATGAAAGAAGGCCGTTTTAGTAACGCTTTTTTGATGACATTTTTTAAATAGGTTAAAATCCAATCTGCACTTTGTTAGAATATATAACAAATTTGACCTAGCTATATTTCTAACAAAGACAAATCATTATTTCTTCTAGATTTTCCAGAACACAAATTTTAAAAGAAATTCAAAAGACTTTGCAATACGATTTAAATTTGATTCTACAGATTTTCTAGATTTGCCAGAATTATTTTTTTGAATTTTAATCATAAGTTTGAAGAAATATTTCACAAATATTCTTTGTCGAAAAAACAGAAGCTAAGATGAAGAATTAAATTAAAATGTATTTATATTTCTTTACAATAAAAATAAAAAAAATATTTGAACATTGATTTAAATTGTCAGGAAAGAAGAGGAGGGAATTTAAAAGGTAAAAAGGTATATGTGTTTAAAAATCCTAAAATAATTTTTAAGGTTGTATTTTTTCTCTAAAATTGTCTTTCTGAAAGTTATGAGAAACAAAGTAAAAAAAAATAATGAATTTATTTAAACCAGCGAAGACCAAGTCTTTGAAATATTTTCTTGGATTTTTAAATTCTAATTTAGTTTTGTCTGTCTTAGAATGAAAAATGTCGAGCAAAGCAGTTTGCTAGTAAATAAATAAAATTAAAAAATCGAGGCAGCTCACTGTTAAGTGCTGCTATTTGAGCTACTTTTAGAACAGGCCAGCAGACTACTCATCTGGTCCTTACGGGCTACCTGGTGCCCGCGGGCACCGCGTTGGCGACCCCTGCTCTAAGGTATGTTCAAGTTGACTCGCCGTAGTATTGTCCCTTGACAAGATGTAATTAAACGCCTGCCAACTCAATAATGTCGGACGGGGTGGTAAAAAAAGAATTCCGGCGCGGCGTGCTGCATTCTTGCTTTCATCGCGCTCGTCGGCCACGTTAACCCCGCTTGTCGTCATTTGAGAGGCATTTTGGCAAGTAAACCTCCCGCGGGCTTTGTGCGAGGTTAGCACTTGATTACAACCTTTCATTAGACGAGCGCCGTCAATCCTCTGGCGAGGTCGCAGCTGTGACTGTGAACTACACCACCACCACCACCACCACCACCCATCCATCCTCCTTCCCCGGCGAGGCTGCTGCTCCTTGACCAGGTCCGAGCGATGGTGAATCATGATCATCGCTCGCAATCATGGCCGACGGCCGGCTTTTCTTTTATCTGGGCCCACCTCACGCCTTTTTGCACCTCCCCTTTTTTTTATTGGAGCTATTTTTAGGCGCGTGTCTTCATAAAAGAAGCAGGGTGTCATGTCACGGGCCTTCACCAGCTCACACTGTAAAAGGACGAGCATGCAGTGCTTTTTTAGCTGAGTGGAGCGTGTCAGCCCAACTCAAGATGGCCGACTGTGACGGCCGTGTCTGATGCATCTGATGTGAGTGCTGCTGAGGTATACCAGCTATTTTTGGGTACGGCCCAAAGCGATTTAGCCGTCGTGTGTCAGTCTGCTCTTTTTAGCTCATTCTGACAAACTTCTGGTTGGAGTTATGGTTGCCTACGGCGAGCCGGTGCCAGATTCCCCCAAATGAAAGACCACCCCTCTTTTTCAAGATATGGCAAAATGTTTGTGTATTTAAGGCTGAGCAATATGGAATTTTATTAAAGGCCTACTGAAATTAGATTTTTATTATTCAAACAGGGATAGCTGGTCCATTCTATGTGTCATACTTGATCATTTTGCGATACTGAAGTGAAGTGAATTATATTTATATAGCGCTTTTTCTCTAGTGACTCAAAGCGCTTTACATAGTGAAACCCAATATCTAAGTTACATTCAAACCAGTGTGGGTGGCACTGGAAGCAGGTGGGTAAAGTGTCTTGCCCAAGGACACAATGGCAGTGACTAGGTTGGCGGATGCTGGAATTGAACCTGCAACCCTCAAGTTGCTGGCACGGCCACTCTACCAACCGAGCTAAACCGCCATATTTTTGCTGAAAGGATTTAGTAGAGAACATCCACGATAAAGTTCGCAACTTTTGGTCACTAATAAGAAAGCCTTCCCTGTACCGGAAGTAGCAGACGATGTGCGCGTGACGTCACGGGTTGTAGAGCTCCTCACATCTGAACATTGTTTACAATCATGGCCACCAGCAGTGAGAGCGATTCGGACCCAGAAAGCGACGATTTCCCCATTAATTTGAGCGAGGATTAAAAATTTGTGGATGAGTAAAGTGAGAGTGAAGGACTAGAAAAAAAAAAAAAGATTATACAGTGGGAGCGATTCAGATGTTATTAGACAAATTTACTAGGATAATTCTGGAAAATCCCTTATATGCTTATTGTGTTACTAGTGTTTTAGTGAGATTATATGGTCGTACCTGTACGCACTGAAGGTCGGCCCCGCACCTTTCTTCAGCACCAGTCGACGGATGGTGGCCATGCCCATCTCTGCGCTCCGCAAGGGACCCTCTTTGAAACACGATCTTTCAAAATGATCGCAGCATAATACACTGTACTTTGTGTGTGTGCTCCAATCCAACCATGTTCGCCTGACCGCTCTGTTCCATAGTAAAGCTTCACCATCATGTTTCGGGAATGTAAACAATGAAACACCGGCTGTGTTTGTGTTGCTAAAGGCGGCCGCAATACACCGCTTCCCACTTACAGCTTTCTTCTTTAATGTCTCCATTGTCTATTGAACAAATTGCAAAAGATTCAGCACCACAGATGTCCATTATACTGTGGAATTATGCGATGAAAAGACGACTAATAGCTGTGATCAGTGCTGGAACAAAATGTCCTCTACAATGCATGACATCACGCGCACGCGTCATCATACCGCGAGGTTTTAGCACGATACTTCCGCGCGAAATTTAAAATTGCAATTTAGTAAACTAAAAAAGCCATATTGGCATGTGTTGCAATGTTAAGATTTCATCATTGATATATAAACTATTAGACTGCTTGGTCGGTAGGAGTGGGTTTCAGTAGGCCTTTAATATCTCGATATTTTTAGGCCATGTCACGAAACACCATATATATCTCCATATTTTGCCCTAGCCTTGAATGAACACTTGATGCATATAATCTCAGCAGTATGATGATTCTATGTGTCTACTTTAAAACATTCTTCTTCATACTTCATTAATATATGCTACTTTTAAACTTTCATGCAGAGAGGGAAATTACAATTGAGTGAATTGACCAAAAGTTTATTTATTTAACAGTTATTAAGCAGTGGCACAAACATTCATGTCATTTCCAAAACAGAAAGTGCAAGATTTTCAGAGAAATTTTTAAAACAAGCTATGAGTGCACTTTTGTGTATGACGTCACTAAGATGACATATTAAACACTAAATTAAAGTGCACTTTTTGTACAGAACGGCACTACAATAGTTTAAAACATATAAAGAGCACTTTTGTGCATGATGTCACACAAGATCTTTCAATAAGTGTCAAATAAAAATGAGCTGCATAATAGGACATCAAATAGTGTATATCTTTCACTATGTGGTATGTTTCTGCAGACGCTATCCTTTTGTTGACAATTTTTTTCATACAGTGTTGACTGGAAATGGTTGCCTCGGCATTTTGTTGGCCGAGATGTTGACATGCGGAGTTTCAGGCACTCCTTATTCTCTAGCGGGGGATTTTTCAAATGATGCTACAAATTGGCAGTAGGTGCTACTTTTTGTAGCAACGCTTTTGCCGCATACTTGTAAAACATCTTCCCACTTGAAGCCAAACAACCGCCAGATGGACCTCGTGCTGATTTCTTGGGAATTATTCCTTCATATATATATATATATATATATATATATATATATTTATATATTTTTTTTTTAAAGACCCTCCGTTATCCGAACCATTATCTAAAAATGAGCAGTAGAACTCCCTTCTGTTGTTTGCTAACTTGCTAATGACCTTTTGAGGAACAATTTGCATGCATAAATCTCCAGACTCCACATATAGGATCTTTTTTCCCCCAGGGTAAAGTCCTGGTGCTTCTCTCCGGGTTAGTGGTGTGTGCAAACATCTCTAGACCCCACATACAAGACGACACTTCTTTTTCAGACTTTCTTTTTCGGGGAAAAAGTGCTGGATTACTCAAGGTCACGCACGAGTGACGGGACGAAAAGCTTACTAATGGTCCGTATACAACTGTAGAATTTGCAAATAAGACGTCCTTTTCAGACAATTTTGTAGGGCGTGGAAATTATGCTCCGTCCCCCCAGGTTACGTGTCTGCATGTGAGTAACAGAAAGAAAAGCTCTAAAACCTGCAGTCTGTTTGAATTTATAAATCTGTCGACCGCGCAACTAGGACGACACCTGTTTTTCTCCAGGTTATTTGTGTGTGTGTCACAGGAAAAGACGCTCTGATTCGCAGCTCAAAACACTGCTGCATCTCTATTTATAATATCTTCCTTAGAATATAAAGAAATAAAGTTGGTCTTTAAGCGTGTTTTGGCCACTCAGAAGTTAGGAAAAGCAATTTCTGGTCAAATTCTGACTCCTAAGTATGGATACAGATTTTTCCGAACCATAGGGCGCGCCGGATTATAAGGCGCACTGCCGATGCATGGTCTATTTTCCATCTTTTTTCATATATAAGGTGCACCGGATTATAGAGTGCATTAAAGGAGTCATATGATTCTTTACTTTTTTTCCTAAATGGAAAAACACTTCCTTGAGGTCTACATAACATGTAATGGTGGTTCTTTGGTCAAAATGTTGCATAGATGATTTTTTTACACACCATCTTCAAGCCACCTTCTGTCAGTCACTTCCGGATGCGCCGTTTTGTGGCCGGTCTTATTTACGTGGCTCACCTTCGGCAGCGTCGTCTCCCCGTCATCTTTGTTGTAGCAATGTAGCGTGCAAGGATGGGAGTGGAATTGATTGATTGATTGAAACTTTTATTTGTAGATTGCACAGTACAGTACATATTCCGTGCGATTGACCACTAAATGGTAACACCTGAATAAGTTTTTCAACTTGTTTAAGTCGGGGTCCAAGAAGAAGTGTCCAAAGATGGATCTAACTGTTTTAATGACATTCAGACTTTACTTCAATCAATAACAGAGCAGCGTCTCCTCATCCGTGGCTCACTAGTGCTATACCAACGTCTGAAATGTGTCCCGTGAAAAACCTTCCGACCGGAACTCTCTAATTAAAGTTCCTTGGGTGAATAATGTAAAGTCACTACACCAGTATGTTTTAGCGCTCTTATGCCGAGTTTACTGACAGATATAAGTAAGAACTTTACGCTACTTTATATTAGAAATGGCAACAGCGAAGGATGAATGTCCCATAACAAGAAGATAGAGGAAAAGAAGAAGCTTATCCACTACGGCATTGGCACAGACTACAAAGGCGGACGCGCGCAATTTTTCAGGACTTATGCAGATCCCAAATACAGATCAGCAGGTACCAAAAGGTAAGAAAAGTTGCTGTTGCATAATATTGTGAAACAAAACGCCAGATAATGTCTTACATTACACACACACCATAATAATACTGCTATGTTTAATGCGCAGACAATCCATCGGCTTCATAACTTACGAAAGTCGTACTAAAACATTCTGATAGATTTTTGAGCGCCGTGTGTAATGTTCTATATTTTCAATGGAACATTTAAAATATTGGTGTTGTTAAATTAAATCATATTGAAGTCTACACATATCCCTCGTGTGTGATTGTCATCTACTGGTCACACTTATCATTACACCTTTTACCAAATCAAATAGCTTTGAGGTCGGTGAGCAAAACCAGAATTATTAGCAACACCGGGTTACAAGGTAATATGTCTGCTATTAGGTGCCATTTTGCTGTCTTTATACACACCATAATAATACTCGTATTTTTCATGTGCAGACAATCCATCAAGCGGCTTCATAGCTTACCAAAGTTGTGCTAAAACATTTTTAATAGATTTTTGAGCGCCGTGTGTAATGTTCTATATTTTCAATGGAACATTCAAAATGTTGGTGTTTTTTACTTGAGTCATATTAAAGCCTACATGTATCTCTTGTGTGTGACTGCCATCTACTGGTCACTTATCATTACACCATATTCCAAATAAAATGGCTTCGAGGTCGGTAAGCAGTACCAGAATTATTCCAAACATTAGGCACACCGGGTTATAAGGTAATATGTCTGCTAATCGGGGCCATTTTGCGGTCTTTATACGCACACCATAATAATACTCGTTTGTTTAATGCGCTGACAATCCATAAAGCGGTGCGGCTTCACAGCGTACCGAAGTTGTACTAAAAACATTTTGACGGATTTATGAGGGCTGTGTGTAATGTTCTATATTCTCAATGGAACATATAATGTTTTGGTGGTGTTTACTGCCATCGTATTGCAGTCTACTCGCATCTATTTCTGTGACTGCCATCTACTGGTCACACTTATCTTTACACCATGTACCAAATAAAATAGCTTTGAGGTCAGTAAGCAAAACCAGAATTGTTCTGTACATTAGGCATTCGGGTTATAAGGTAATATGTCTACTAATAGGTGACATTTTGCGGTCCTTATACACACACCATAATAATACTTGTTTGTTTAATGCGCCGACAATCTATCAAGCGGTGCGACTTCATAGCGTACTGAAGTTGTACTAAAAACATTTTAACAGATTTATGAGCGCCGTGTGTCATGTTCTATATTCTCAATGGAACATATAACGTTTTAGTGATGTTTACTGCCATCGTAATGCAGTCTACTTGTATCTCTTATGTGTGACTGCCATCTACTGGTCACACTTATCATTACACCATCCCATCCATCATCTTCCGCTTATCCGAGGTCGGGTCGCGGGGGCAACAGCCTAAGCAGGGAAACCCAGACTTCCCTCTCCCCAGCCACTTCGTCTAACTCTTCCCGGGGGATCCCGAGGCGTTCCCAGGCCAGCCGGGAGACATAGTCTTCCCAACGTGTCCTGGGTCTTCCCCGTGGCCTCCTACCGGTTGGACGTGCCCTAAACACCTCCCTAGGGAGGCGTTCGGGTGGCATCCTGACCAGATGCCCGAACCACCTCATCTGGCTCCTCTCGATGTGAAGGAGCAGCGGCTTTACTTTGAGTTCCTCCCGGATGGCAGAGCTTCTCACCCTATCTCTAAGGGAGAGCCCCGCCACACGGCGGAGGAAACTCATTTCGGCCGCTTGTACCCGTGATCTTATCCTTTCGGTCATGACCCAAAGCTCATGACCATAGGTGAGGATGGGAACGTAGATCGACCGGTAAATTGAGAGCTTTGCCTTCCGGCTCAGCTCCTTCTTCACCACAACGGATCGGTACAACGTCCGCATTACTGAAGACGCCGCACCGATCCGCCTGTCGATCTCACGATCCACTCTTCCCTCACTCGTGAACAAGACTCCTAGGTACTTGAACTCCTCCACTTGGGGCAGGGTCTCCTCCCCAACCCGGAGATGGCACTCCACCCTTTTCCGGGCGAGAACCATGGACTCGGACTTGGAGGTGCTGATTCTCATTCCGGTCGCTTCACACTCGGCTGCGAAACGATCCAGCGAGAGCTGAAGATCCCGGTCAGATGAAGCCATCAGGACCACATCATCTGCAAAAAGCAGAGACCTGATCCTGCGGTCACCAAACCGGAACCCCTCAACGCCTTGACTGCGCCTAGAAATTCTGTCCATAAAAGTTATGAACAGAATCGGTGACAAAGGACAGCCTTGGCGGAGTCCAACCCTCACTGGAAATGTGTTCGACTTACTGCCGGCAATGCGGACCAAGCTCTGGCACTGATCGTACAAGGAACGGACCGCCACAATAAGACAGTCCGATACCCCATACTCTCTGAGCACTCCCCACAGGACTTCCCGAGGGACACGGTCGAATGCCTTCTCCAAGTCCACAAAGCACATGTAGACTGGTTGGGCAAACTCCCATGCACCCTCAAGAACCCTGCCGAGAGTATAGAGCTGGTCCACAGTTCCACGACCAGGACGAAAACCACACTGTTCCTCCTGAATCCGAGGTTCGACTATCCGACGTAGCCTCCTCTCCAGTACACCTGAATAAACCTTACCGGGAAGGCTGAGGAGTGTGATCCCACGATAGTTGGAACACACCCTCCGGTCCCCCTTCTTAAAGAGAGGAACCACCACCCCGGTCTGCCAATCCAGAGGTACCGCCCCCGATGTCCACGCGATGCTGCAAAGTCTTGTCAACCAAGACAGCCCCACAGCATCCAGAGCCTTAAGGAACTCCGGGCGGATCTCGTCCACCCCTGGGGCCTTGCCACCGAGGAGCTTTTTAACTACCTCAGCGACCTCAGCCCCAGAAATAGGAGAGACCACCACAGATTCCCCAGGCACTGCTTCCTCATAGGAAGACGTGTTGGTGGGATTGAGGAGGTCTTCGAAGTATTCCTTCCACCTATCCACAACATCCGCAGTCGAGGTCAGCAGAACACCATCCGCACCATACACGGTGTTGATAGTGCACTGCTTCCCCTTCCTGAGGCGGCGGACGGTGGTCCAGAATCGCTTCGAAGCCGTCCGGAAGTCGTTTTTCATGGCTTCCCCAAACTCTTCCCATGTCCGAGTTTTTGCCTCCGCGACCGCTGAAGCTGCACACCGCTTGGCCTGTCGGTACCTGTCCACTGCCTCCGGAGTCCTATGAGCCAAAAGGACCCGATAGGACTCCTTCTTCAGCTTGACGGCATCCCTCACCGCTGGTGTCCACCAAGGGGTTTTAGGATTGCCGCCACGACAGGCACCAACTACCTTGCGGCCACAGCTCCGATCTGCCGCCTCGACAATAGAGGTGCGGAACATGGTCCACTCAGACTCAATGTCCAGCACCTCCCTCCTGACATGTTCAAAGTTCTTCCGGAGGTGGGAATTGAAACTTTGTCTGACAGGAGACTCTGCCAGACGTTCCCAGCAGACCCTCACAATGCGTTTGGGCCTCCCAGGTCTGTCCGGCATCCTCCCCCACCATCGCAGCCAACTCACCACCAGGTGGTGATCGGTAGAAAGCTCCGCCCCTCTCTTCACCCGAGTGTCCATAACATGAGGCCGCAAATCCGATGACACAACTACAAAGTCGATCATGGAACTGCGGCCTAGGGTGTCCTGGTGCCAAGTGCACATATGGACACCCTTATGTTTGAACATGGTGTTTGTTATGGACAAACTGTGA
>NC_084611.1:40815317-40870317 GCF_033978795.1 Nerophis ophidion
CAATTCAGTAGGATCTACAGCCCGCAGGCAACAGGAATGGTTTGATGAGAATGATGATCACATCAGAGATCTTCTCCAGGAGAAACATCGTCTGCACAAAGCCCACCTCAGCGATCCAACATCCTCTCAAAAACAGTCTGCTCTCAAGAACATCAAAGCAACCGTCCAGCGAGAGCTGCGTCGGATGCAGGACAACTGGCTCTTCCGAAAATCTGACGAGATTCAGTGCTATGCAGACCAGAATCACAGCAAGAAGTTGTATTGCACCCTCAAGGCGATCTATGGGCCCACAACATCAGGATCTTCCCCTCTCCTCAGTGCTGATGGCAGCACACTGGTCACAGACAGAGAGAAGATCCTTGAGCGCTGGGCTGAGCATTTACACTGTGTTCTCAACCGCCCCTCAGTCATTAATGAGGAAGCCATTGCACGCCTCCCTCAAGTCCCTGTCAACACCTCCCTTGACCAACCACCAACGGAAGCTGAGGTCATCAAAGCCATCAGTGAACTTCCAAATTGCAAAGCATCTGGTGCTGATGCAATTGCCTTTCACAGTATCATGTTAGACCCGCTCGACATCCATTGCTTTCCTCCTCTCCAAGGTTCTCATAGTCATCATTGTCACCAACGTCCCACTGGGTGTGAGTTTTCCTTGCCCTTATGTGGGCCTACCGAGGATGTCGTAGCGGTTTGTGAAGCCCTTTGAGACACTAGTGATTTAGGGCTGTATAAGTAAACAATTGATTGAATTCCAGCAGAAATTTACACAGCTGGTAGGCCACCTCTGACCAAACAACTGGTAGCCCTATTCTGCACCATGTGGAACCAAGGGAAGCTGCCACAGGAATTCAAAAACGCCTCCATCGTCCATTTATACAAATGCAAGGGCAACCGGCAGGACTGCAACAACCACCGCGGCATTGCTCTGCTGTCTGTAGCAGGAAAGATCCTGGCCAGAATTCTGCTAAACATCCTGACGGAACATCTTGAACACGAAGACCTCCTACCGGAGAGCCAATGTGGATTCAGGCAGGGTCGTGGTACAGCCGACATGATCTTCGCCGCTCGCCAACTCCAAGTGAAGTGCCGAGAACAGAACGTCACTCTATACTCCACCTTTGTAGATCTGACGAAGGCCTTCGACACTGTCAGCCGAGCGGGCCTCTGGAAGATCATGGCCAAGTTTGGCTGCTCAAACATTTTCATAAACATGGTCCGTGAATTCCATGATGGAATGCAGGCACAAGTCCAGGACAACGGCGCATCATCTGAGCCTTTCCATGTGGAAAATGGAGTCAAACAAGGCTGTGTTCTGGCACCCACTCTGTTTAGCATGATGTTCTCAGCCATGCTGAAAGATGCTTTCCGGTCTGGGGATATGGGGATAGACCTGTGCTACCGTACTGATGGCAAGCTGTTTAATCTGCGAAGACTCCAGGCAAAAACAAAAGTAAAGACCACCAAGGTTCACGACTTACTCTTTGCAGACTGTGTCCTGAATGCTTCCAACGAGCTGGAAATGCAACTGAGCATGAACAGCTTCGCCACAGCATGCTCAGACTTTGGACTCACCATCAGTACAAAGAAAACAGAGGTGATGCATCAACCCACTCTTGGAGACCCGTACACTGAGCCCCTCGTCAGCGTGAAGCGTGAGGACCTCAAAGCTGCTGAAAGGTTTGTCTACCTGGGTAGCACCTTGTCACGTATGAGCAACATCGACGAGGAAGTCACGCATAGGATAGCACATGGAAGTGCTGCATTCGGCCGACTCCGCAGTTCTGTCTGGGAGCGCAGAGGGCTCAGCCTACGGACCAAACTAAAGGTCTATCTTGCTGTTATCCTACCTGCCCTGTTGTATGCCTGTGAGACCTGGACTGTATACTGCCGGCATGCTAAACAACTTAACGCCTTCCACATGAGATCCCTCAGGAAGCTGCTCATTTTCAGGTGGCAGGACAAGATCCCAGACACCGAGGTCCTCCACAGGGCTGAGATGGAAAGCATCTATGCCATCCTCAAGCGTTCCCAGCTGAGATGAGCTGGCCATGTCTGCCGTATGTCAAACGAACGCCTACCAAAAATACTTTTGTACTGTGAACTGCACCATGGAAAGCGCTCACACGGCGGACAACGGAAACACTTTAAGGACACCTTAAAAACCAGTCTCAAGGGCTATGGTCTGGACCCAGAGACCTGGGAAGCCGTTGCCCAACACCGTTCAAACTGGCGCTCTGCAGTCTGGCATGGTGTAGCAGACTTCGAGGAAAAACGGATCCATGAAGCCGAACAGAAGCAACAGCTCCGCAAGACAAGAGACTGTTCCTCCCTCTCACCCAGCCAACCCCCAGCCATAACCTGCCCTCACTGCAGCCGGTCATTCCGTGCAAGGATTGGCCTCATCAGCCATCTTCGCACACACAAATCAACGTGAAGTCACCTGGTCATCTTTGAAAACGAAGGACAAACATGAACATACATATATATATATATATATATATATATATATATATATATATATATATATATATATATATATATATATATATATATATATATATATATATATATATATATATATATGTGTATATATATGTGTATAAAGTGGGGCAAAAAAAATATTTAGTCAGCCACCGATTGTGCAGGTTCTCCCACTTGAAATGATGACAGAGGTCTGTAATTTTCATCATAGGTACACTTCAACTGTGAGCGACATTGTAGGAATTTTTAAGAATTTATTTGTAAATTATGGTGGAAAATAAGTATTTGGTCAATAATAAAAATTCAACTCAATACTTTGTAATATAACCTTTGTTGGCAATAACAGAGGTCATACAATTACTATAGGTCTTTACCACGTTTGCACACACAGTAGCTGGTATTTTGGCCCATTCCCGTGATGTTTTGGGGCTGTCGACGAGCAACACGGACTTTCAACTCCCTCCACAGATTTACTATGGGGTTGAGGTCTGGAGACTGGCTAGGCCACTCCAGGACTTTCAAATGCTTCTTACGGAGCCACTCCTTCGTTGTGTTTGGGATCATTGTCATGCTGGAAGACCCAGCCACGTTACATCTTCAAAGATGATATCCGATATTCTGATATTGGCCTACTCTTAATTACTGATACTTATATCAACCGAAACAGATATATACAGTCATGGAATTAACACATTATTATGCCTAATTTTGTTGTGATGCCCCGCTGGATGCAAAAAACAATGTAACAAGATTTTCCAAAATAAATCGACTCAAGTTATGGAAAAAAATACCAACATGGCACTGCCATATTTATTATTGAAGTCAGAAAGTGCATTATTTTTTTTTAACATGCCTCACAACAGCAGTTTGGAATTTATGACATGAGGAGGTTGAGGTGGGCAGGGTCGGGGTAGCAGGGGGGTGTATATTGTAGCGTCCTGGGAGAGTTAGTGCTGCAAAGGTTTATGGGTGTTTGTTCTGTTGTGTTTATGTTGTGTTACTGTCATGATCCGTAGTCCGGATCATGTTTTGTTATTGTTTAGTTATGTTCTGTTAGTTTTGGACTCCCTTAGTTCCTGTTTTGTGCACTTTGGGTGTTTGTTTAGGTTACCATGGGTGCTAATTGGTTTCACCTGCCTCTGATTAGTGTTTTGCACGTTCACCTGCTGTCGAGCACTAGTCAGAGAGCTATTTATTCACGTTGCTCGCCACAGTCCCCGATGCATAATGTTTGCGGTATGCAACTGTCATTTTGGTGTATTCCTGCTCTTGATTCCTGTGCTAAGTTGGTGCCTCAGCTTCCCGTGCGATCGGCACGTTTTTCTTTTGTTTGTTTCTGTCTTTTTTGGTACTTGTATGATTCATGATTAATAAATCATCTCCTACCTCATGTTGTCGTCCGGAGCTGTCCGTTCTGCATTCTGGGAGAACAAACCTCGACCTGACCCCCCACATGCGACAGTTACGGTGTGGATGTTCTCCCGAAATGTTTGTCATTCTTGTTTGGTATGGGTTCACAGTCCATCCATCCATCCATCCATCTTCTTCCGCTTATCCGAGGTCGGGTCGCGGGGGCAGCAGCCTAAGCAGGGGAGCCCAGACTTCCCTCTCCCCAGCCACTTCGTCCGGCTCCTCCCGGGGGATCCCGAGGTGTTCCCAGGCCAGCCGGGAGACATATTGGTCTTCCCCGTGGCCTCCTACCGGTTGGTTGGCCTTAGGGAGGTGTTCGGGTGGCATCCTGACCAGGTGCCTGAACCACCTCATCTGGTTCCTCTCCATGTGGAGAAGCGGCGGCTTTACTTTAAAAGTTAAGTTAAAGTTAAAGTACCAATGACTGTCACACACATACAAGATGTGTCGAAATTATTCTCTGCATTTGACCCATCACCCTTTGAGTTCCTTCTGGATGACATAGCTTCTCACCCTATCTGTAAGGGAGAGCCCCGCCACCCGGCGGAGGAAACTCATTTGGGCCGTTTGTTCCTGTGATCTTGTCCTTTCGTTCATAACCCAAAGTTCATGACCATAGGTGAGGATGGGAACGTAGACCGACCGGTAAATTGAAAGCTTTGCCTTCCGGCACAACTTCTTCTTCACGACAACGGATCAGTACAACGTCCGCATTACTGAAGACGCGGCACAGATCCACCTGTCGATCTTAAGATCCACTCTTCCCTCACTCGTGAACAAGACTCCGAAGTGCTTGAACTCCTCCACTTGGGGCAGGGTCTCCTCCCCAACCCGGATATGGCACTCCACCCTTTTCCGGGCGAGAACCATGGACTCTGACTTGGAGGTGCTGATTCTCATTCCGGTCGCTTCACACTCTGCTGCGAACCGATCCAGTGAGAGCTGAAGATCCCGGCCAGATGAAGCCATCAGGACCACATCATCCGCAAAAAGCAGAGACCTAATCCTGCAGCCACCAAACCGGAACCCCCCTCAACGCCCTGACTGCGCCTAGAAATTCTGTCCATAAAAGTTATGGATAGAATGGGTGACTAAGGGCAGCCTTGGCGGAGTCCAACCCTCACTGGAAACGTGTCCGATTACTGCCGTAAATGCGGACCAAGCTCTGACACTGATCGTACAGGGAGCAAACCGCCAGGCCGCCAGACAGTCCGATACCCCATACTCTCTGAGCACTCCCCACAGAACTTCCCGAGGGACACGGTCAAATGCCTTCTCCAAGTCCACAAAGCACATGTAGACTGGTTGGGCAAACTCCCATGCACCCTCAATGACCCTGCCGAGAGTATAGAGCTGGTCCACAGTTCCACGACCAGGAGGAAAACCACACTGTTCCTCCTGAATCCGAGGTTCGACTATCCGGCGTAGCCTCCTCTCCAGTACACCTGAATAAACCTTACCGGGAAGGCTGTGGGTTCACAGTGTGGCGCATATTTGTAACAGCGTTAAAGTTGTTAATACGGCCACCCTCAGTGTGATCTGTATGGCTGTTGACCAAGTTTGCGTTGCATTCACTTGTGTGTGTGTGTGTGTGTGTGTGAAATGCCGTAGATATTATGTTTTTGGGCCGGCAAGCAAAAACACTGCCTCCAATATTGTTGTCTGGGTGTAAATCGGTAGAAATTCGGTAGAATGGTTGCCCCGGGAGATATTCGGGAGGGGCACTGAAATTCGGGAATCTCCCGGGAAAATAGGTGGGGTTGGCGCGCTGTACTTAGACTTCCTTTTTATTGTCATTCAAATTTGAACTTTACAGCACAGATAAGAACGAAATTTCGTTACATAAGCTCATGGTAGTGCAGGATAAAAAAAAGCAATAAGGTGCAGATATAATCAAATAAATATACATAAATAATATATAAATATATATGTATAAAATAAATATGTATATATAAATATATATAAATAATTACTGTACAGATAAATATATTGCACTTTTTCACATGCGTCCACGTTTATATTGTCTTTTTTATTCCAGTGAGTTAATCAATTTTGGGGGGAGTTGAGGGGATAATTTAATTATGATGCGTTCAACAGTTTTACGGCCTGAGGGAAGAAGATGTTACAGAACCTGGAGGTTGTGCTTCGGAGGCTGCGGAACCTCTTTCTAGAGTCCAGCAGTAAAAACAGTCCTTGGTGGGGGTGGGAGTAGTCCCTGCAGATTTTCTGAGCCCTGGTCAGGCAGCGGCTTTTTGCGATCTCCTGGATAGGAGGAAGAGGAGTCCTGATGATCTTTTCCGCCGTCCTCACCACTCTCTGGAGAGACTTCCAGTCTGAGTCATTGCAGGCTCCAGTCCAGACAGAGATGCTGTTGGTCAGCAGGCTCTCTATAGTGCCTCTGGAGAATGTGGTGAGAATGGGGGGAGGGAGCTATGCTCTTTTCATCCGACGCAAAAAGTGCAAGCGCTGCTGAGCTCTTTTTAGAAGAGCTCCGGTGTGTAAGGACCAGGTTACTTGTACTTCTCCCTATGTCCGTGTACCACTCCCTACAGTGGCATTTTAAAAAGGCATACATTTTCCTTTTTGAAACCGATCCCTATAATTTTCAATATTACATTTTAAAGCATTTATCGGCCGATAATATCGTCAGTCCGATATTATCAAACATATCTACTTTAATCCCCTCATCGTTGGCCAAAATGTCAATTTTTGGGGTTGTTAATCTGTGCCGACTTATACAGTGACCAAGTTCTGCAGTGGGTGAATGTGAAGGTGGTCTGGAGTCATCTATTTTTGGTCCAGTTAGCTTTGAACATGACACAACGCTGATGACGCCTCATCTGCTGGCTTATCAGTGAAAGTAGGCCTCAAAGCTGCGCACAGCCTCTAATGCTGGGACTGGACAGCCTCCATTGGGTCAAGTGGAGATTTGCCTCTGATGAGTCTGGTTGTGTGTGTAGTGTGTAGTGTGTAGTGTGTAGTGTGTGTGTGTGTGTGTGTGTGGTGTGGAGGTGGGGTGAGGGGAGATTGTGTCACCAGCCAGTGGTGAATTCTTTTGGTATTTAAGTCTGTCTGGCCTAATATTTTAACCACAGGATTTCACGCCAAGTGTGGTCCGGTGCCAAGGCCAACAGATCATGATCACTACACGGCTGCCTTTTATGAACATTATACACTAGATATTCGCACGAGTGATATTCAGAGACCAACAGGGGAAAAACCTCAAATAATGGAAATTAGGGGTGTAACGGTGCACAAACATTTCGGTTCGGTACGTACCTCGGTTTAGAGGTCACGGTTTGGTTCATTTTCGGTACAGTAAGAAAACTACCGTATTTCCTTGAATTGCCGCTGGGGCGCTAAATAATTTAAAACCTCTTCTCACTCCGGTGTTTACCAAAGGCATGTGGTAAATTTTGGCCTGCGCTTATAAATTTGAGTGTGATGTAAGGATACTATCATGAAAAGCACATTTAAACAAAAAAACAATGGTCTTACCTTTACTTATAAATGAATTCCCTGCGCAGCTCCTTCTGATCAAAAGCATCGATAACTTGTTTATAGAAGTCTTCCTTATCTTTCTTCAGTTTTAAAAGTCTCTCTGTCTCGATGGAGATCTTCCTTTATTACCTCCTGCTTCGATTTAAAGGCCTACTGAAACCCACTACTACGGACCACGCAGTCTGACAGTTTATATATCAATGATGAAATATTAACATTGCAACACATGCCAATACGGCCTTTTTAGTTTACTAAATTGCAATTTTAAATTCCCCGCGAAGTGTCCTGTTGAAAACGTCGTGGAATGCTGACGTGGACGCGTGAAGGTCACAGACTGTTAGGAAATATTAGCGCTGCGCACACACACAGCTAAAAGTAGTCTGCTTTAACCGTATAATTACACAGTATTTTGGACATCTGTGTTGCTGATTCTTTTGCAATTTGTTCAATTATTAAGGGAGAAGTCAAAGTAGAAAGATGGAGTTGGGAAGCTTTAGCCTTTAGCCACACAAACACACGGTGATTCCTTGTTTAAAATTCCCGGAGGTGAAACTTTACTATGGATCAGAGCGGTCAAGCGAACATGGTTCCCGACCAAATGTCAACCAGCAGTTTTCGGTGAGAAAATTATGGTAAAAAGTCGCCACTTACCGAAATCAGCTGAGCTTGTGCCGTCCGTACAGCTGCCGTCGACTTCTATCAGACACTGGCCTCCAGACACCCGTGGATACACCCTTCCGATTATCAGGTACTATTAAACTCATTAAAACACTAGCAACACAATAGAAAGATAAGGGATTTCCCAGAATTATCCTAGTAAATGTCTCTAAAAACATCTGAATCTGTCCCAATGCAATCGCGTTTTTTTTAAAAAACTTTATTTTTTATTTTTTAGTCCGTCGCTATCAATATCCTCAAACACGAATCTTTCATCCTCGCTCAAATTAATGGGGAAATTGTCGTTTTCTCGGTCAGAATAGCTCTTTTTGTTGGAGGCTCCCATTTTAAACATTGTGAAGATGTGAGGAGCCATCAACGAGTGACGTCATCGTCTGCGACTTTCTGTACAGGCAGGGCTTTTCCGTTAGCGACCAAAAGTTGCGAACTTTATCGTCGATGTTCTCTACTAAATCCTTTCAGATAAAATATGGCAATATCGCGAAATAATCAAGTATGACACACAGAATGGACCTGTTATCCCCGTTTAAAAAAGAAAATCTAATTTCAGTAGGCCTTGAAAGTCCAGTTTAGAAAACTGTTTTATTTTAGATATGTAATCCTCCATGTTAAAAGTGCAAGCGAGAGGAAAAAATAAACCATCGCTGCTCACTCTTGCTGCTTGTTGTCACTTCTGCAGCCGAGTAGTCGCAAGAAAGATCACTAGCGCCCTCTACCACCAGGAGGCGGAAGTCATTTAATGACTCATATTTGACACATGCAGCAACGGTATATTAATAAAACATAGCTGCTTACTGTTCTTTTTAGCAAAATCAATTGCTTGGACCTTGAATCCTACTGAATAGCTCTTAATCTTCTTCCCTTTGTGTGATTTCAAATGATTGAAATCAGCCTCCTCCATTTTGAAAATGATGACAGGTGAAGTGTCACTCGTGACGTGACAAGTTTGACCCGGCGGAAATTCGAGGCATATGCTAATTATGTTGCGAAACGAGTTTGACCCGGGGGAAATTCTAGTCATGCGCCAATAAAAATAATATTTTGCGAAACGGGTTTGACCCAGCGTTAATCTTGAGCTGGCGGTAATGCTAAGCATGCGCTAATTATTTTGCGAAACGAGTTTGACCCGGCAGTAATTCTAGGCAGGCGCGTACCATATACTCGGCAGCAATTCAAGGGAATACGGTAAATATAATATTTGGGTTATTTATTTACCAAATTTGTAAACAATGGCTTTATCCTTTTAACATTGGGAACACTACAATAATTCAGCCCACGATAATCAACATTAAACTGCCTCAAGTTGTTGCTTGGATTAAATAAAATGACAAAACTTTTCTTCTACATATAAAAAGTGCAACATTAAACAGTTTCACGTCAACTCATCATGCTTAATTTATTACAGCATTTGGGAAGACTGTAGTTTTTTATTATGTAAATGTTATATTTGTATCAACATGTGATAGCAGGGACCCTGCATTTCAAAGCTTTTCTGTCCGTAAAACACACACACACACACACACACACACACACACACACACACACACACACACACACACACACACACACACACACACACACACACACACACACACAGAAGAACCAGATGTGCCGTATTAGTGGGTGTGGGGGCGAGGGGGTCGTGATCTCTGGTTGTGATTGTAGGGATGATGTCGTCTCCGAGGACCAATAAGGAAACGGCGAAGCGCGTGAAAACGCCCTCAGTCGGCGGTCTGGACGCGGCGGCGGTCCACTATTGTCTCCTGTCGGAGGACGGGCCACACCCGTCACTTTGCACATACTTGCCTGACCAGAAGCGGGGCGGCTGGTTATTACAGGGTTACGTTTCAGAGATCATGTCTGCGAGACGCACGGGGGTGCAGTAAGTGCGTTAGGCGTGTTGGGCCAACGTGGTTTTAAGATGTGGAGCGTAAGAGCGTAGACACAATGTGGCTGCCCAGAGCCAGCGTTTAGGAAAGCAACAAAAATAGCCAAAAGCTTTCAGACACAAAAGCGTGACACGTTTCAACGTCGTTTTCTTGCGAATAAAAAAAGAATCGTGTTACTTATTCATAGACCTTTTTTCCTGTTTTACCACAAACATTTGCAATGTCAAAATGCAGCCAAACAATTATTGATCAGAACAGAGAACTTTTTTTTTGGCTTAATTTGTTGTTGCTGTGACTCATGTTGTTCACTTTGCCAAAGACTCAGTGTTAGCAGTGCTGATAATGTTGGGCATGTTTGTAACTACAGATGTCCGATAATGGCTTTTTTGACGATTTTGTCCAACTCTTAATTACCGATACCGATATATAGAGTCGTGGAATTAACACATTATTATGCCTAGTTTTTTAGTGATGTCCCACTGGATGCATTAAACAATGTCAAACTCGTTTCCCAGAATAAATCAACTTAAGTAATGGAAAAAAATAACAACATGACACTGCCATATTTATTATTGAGGTCACAAAGTGCATTATTTTTTTTTTAACATACCTCAAAACAGCAGCTTGGAATTTGGGACATGCTCTCCCTGAGAGAGCATGAGGAGGTTAAGGTGGACGGGGTTGGAGGGTGGGGGTGGGGGGTGGGGGGGTGGAGCGGGGATTAGAGAGGCGGGCTTTTTGTAGGAGGTAGCGGGGGTGTATAGTGTAGCATCCCAGAAGAGTTAGTGCTGCAAGGGCTTCTGGGTATCAATCAATCAATGTTTATTTATATAGCCCTAAATCCTAAGTGTCTCAAAGGGCTGCACAAGCCACAACAACATCCGCGGTTCAGCGCCCACATAAGGGCAAGGAAAAACTCACAACCCAGTGGGACGTCGATGAGAATGACTATGAGAAACCTTGGAGAGGACCGCAAATGTGGGTAACTCCTCCCCTGTCCCCCTCTAGGAGAGACCGGATACATTGGACGTCGAGTGGGTCGGACATAATATTGTGGAAGTGCAGTCCATAATGGCTCTAGCATAATAGTGAGAGTCCAGTCCAAAGTGGGGCAAGGAGTATACCAGCAGGAGACCATCCCGAGTGGAGACGGGTCAACAGCACAGAGATGTCCCCAACCGATGCCCAGGCGAGCGGTCCACTCAGGACATCCAGCACTTCATCCATGGCCACCGTACCTGTGCCTCCCCCCACCCACACCCACGAGGTAAAGGGGGGCAGAGGAGAAAAGAAAAGAAATGTCAGATCAACTGGTCTTAAAGGGGGGTTCTATTTGAAGGCTACAGTATACAAATTAGTTTTAAGATTGCACTTAAATGCTTCTACTGGTATTTGTTCTGTTGTGTTACGGTGCGGATTTTCTCCCGAAATGTGTTTGTCATTCTTGTTTGGTGTGGCTTCACAGTGTGGCGCATGTTGTTTATACGGCCACCCTCCGTGTGACCTGTATATTGTGTGTGAAAATCAGTAGATATTATGTGACTGGGCCGGCATGCAAAGGCAGTGCCTTTAAGGTTTATTGGAGCTCTACTTCTCCCTACGTCCGTGTACACAGCGGCGTTTTAAAAAGTCATACATTTTACTTTTTGTAAAAGATACCGACAATTTCCGAAATTGCATTTTAAAGCATTTATCGGCACTCCGATATTATCAGACATTTTTACTTTGTATAGTTCAAGACATAAGGTCATTTAAAACCAGCACTGCTTTTCATAATGGCGGCAATGTTTTGATGTTAAAGGTCTAAAAAAAATTATGTCAAACGTCTGGCTGGCCGAATTGAAAATCTTAAAAGGCACTTGATAAAAGTACAGTATTTTTCATTCCTATATTCAAAAACACTGTTCAGTTTGTAATGTTACAATTAGAGATGGCCGATAAATGCTTCAAAATGGATATTAAATCAGAAATTATCGGTTTCAAAATTATCAGTATCGGTTCCTTTAAAAGTAAAATTTATAACTTTCTAAAAGCTGCTGTGTACACGAACTTAGAGAGAAGTACAGAGCGCCAATAAAACCTTAAAGGCACTGCCTTTGCGTGCCAGCTTAGTCACATATCTACAGCTTTTCACACACACAAGTGAATGCAAAGCATACTTGTTCAACAGCCATACAGGTCACACTGAGGGTGGCCGTATAAACAACTTTAACCCTGTTACAAATATGCGCCACACTGTGAACCCACACCAAAACAAGAATGACAACAGGAGAACATCCACACCGTAACACAACAGAACAAATAACCAGAACCCCTTGCAGCGCTAACTCTTCCGGGACGCTACAATATACACCGCCCGCTACTCTCTACACCCTCCCACCTCAACCTCCTCATGCTCTCTCAGGGAGAGCATGTCTCAAATTTCAAGCTGCTGTTTTGAGGCATGTAAAAAAAAATGCACTTTGTGACTTCAATAATAAGTATGGCAGTGCCTTTTTTTTTTTTTTTTACTTTTTTTTTTTTCTAGTCCTTCACTCTCATCATCCTCATCCAGGAATCTTTCATCCTTGCTCATATTAATGGGGGAATTGTCGCTTTCTCGGTCCGAATCGCTCTAGCTGCTGGTGGCCATGATTCTAAACAATGTGAGGATGTGAGGAGCTCTACAACCCGTGACGTCACGCGCACATCGTCTGCTACTTCCGGTACAGGCAAGGCTTTTTATTAGCGACCAAAAGTTGCGAACTTTAGCGTCGATGTTGTCTACTAAATCCTTTCAGAAAAAAATATGGCAATATTGCGAAATGATCAAGTATGACACATAGTATGGACCTGCTATCCCCGTTAAATAAGAAAATCTCATTTCAGTAGGCCTTTAATATTGAATCAAAATCAATGTTATTATAAATTATTGACCTATCCAAGGTTCCCATTACTTCACATCAAATATTCCACTAAGAAAAATATTTTTGTTGGAAGATTTAGCAAATTTGTTAAATAACCAAAACAATTATATTTTGTTTTCTTACTGTACCGAAAATGAAAAGAACATTGACCTCTAAACTGAGGTACGTACTGAGCCGAAATTTGTGTACCGTTACAAAACAAACGTTTACAAAAAATACACATTTTTAATACAACCTCTACTGTATATTTGATTAATACTTAGGCCTACAACTCTTTTGTATTTTTAATGTTTGCTATTATGATGGTACTTTGGGAACTCTTTTCTGAGGCGGTACTGATGTAGCGTACAGGTGCATGTCAATACATGAGTATTTCGGGCAAAAGTTGATGGACATCCGGAGTTTCCATCCATCCATTTTCTCCAGCTTATTTCCTTTGGGGTCGCGGGGGGCGCTGGTGCCTATCTCAGCTACAATCGGGCGGAAGGCGGGGTACACTGTGGAGAAGTCGCAGGGCCAACACAGATAGACAACATTCACACTCACATTGACACACCAGGGATGATTTAGTGTTGCCAATCAACCTATACTCAGGTGCATGTCTTTGGGAGGTGGGAGGAAGCCGGAGTACCCGGAGGGAACCCATGCGTTCACAGGGAGGACATGCAACCTCCACACAGAAACATCCCGAGCCCGAGATTGAACCCTGATTACTCAGGACCTTCGTACTGTGAGGCAGAAGCACTAACCCCTCTTCCACCGTGAAGCCCACATCCGGAGTTTAATTCAGACAAATTGAAGCTGAGGTTTCTAACATCCATTTTTCCGTTGAATTTGCAACGTTTCTCTCAGGCGTGTGTTAGTGTGTATTTGCTTCTGGATCCCTTCTGTGTGTGTATTACTCAGCGGAATGATAGAACAAACTGTAAGACAGAGATGCTTGGGGAGATTAAAACGGGAGAGGAAACCCCAAAGAGGAAACGAGCATATAGGCCACTGAGTCATCTTTCTTGCCTTTTGCCTCGCTGTGTTCAAATGTACACTGATGTTATAAATGATGTACATCATCACTGGCTTTGCACACAGCCAGGGAGAAAGCCAACACATGGGTCTTTTAAAAAAAATTAAAAAAAATTGCCTGTTAAAGTCTGCACGTAATTAGTTTAAGAATAATTGGAATTCAGAACTTAGCATTTAGATCACGACTGATTCATCGGAATGGTTTCTTTTTCCAGCAAAAAGAAAGAGTGGGAGTCAAATCTGCCCGGTGGAGGAGATGCTTGCCCACTGCGATGAGGGTAGTGCGGAATTATCAACACAGAAAAGACGTCTAAATAACATGTTAGTGTGGCTGAAAGGGTGTAGGCATGACTCGGGGCTGCAAATAAGTGTCTTAGGTTTCCACTCGTCATCATGTTGATGCTCGTTGTCAAATGTGGTTGTGGAGGCCACATTTCCACAAAAGCAGTTTGTCAGGCGCACACAGCTGCTGGTTGGACCGCTCGTGATGCTTTGAGTTTTGAGATTAGTTTTCTTTGCCCTGATGTGAGGATCTGAGCCGAGGATGTCGTTGTGGCTTGTGCAGCCCCTTGAGACACTCGGGATTTAGGGCTATATGAGTAAACATTGATTGATTGATTGATGCTTCAAATGTAGCCACTTTGGGAGGTTGCCTACAGCCACAGCTGTTGATGTCAAAGATCCCAGTGGTTATTTTGCTTCTGAACACCACACACTCGGTTGCTATGAGAGATGGGTTGGTTGAATAAAGGCGTTACTTGGAGTAGTAGAGAGAAAGTTTATCCATTTTCTACCGCTTGTCCCTTTCGGGGTCGCGGGGGGTGCTGGAGGGACAAGCGGTAGTATATGGATGGAAGGATATATATATATATATATATATATATATATATATATATATACACATTTTCTACCGCTTGCCCCTTTCGGGGTCGCGGGGGGTGTTGGATGGACAAGCGGTAGAAAATTGTGGATGGACGGATATATGTATAAATATATATAACATATTTATTTAAAAACATTTCCAATAATTAAAAAAAAAAAAAAAGAAAATATATATTTTTTTAAACAAAAAAAACAATAAATAAATAAATACATTTAAAAATGAATATATATATATATGTATATATATATATTTTTTTTCTTAGATCTGTCCTGTCCAGCCACTCTGGCAAATCATATTGTTAATGCCCATATTTTTTGTAAAGTAAAAGAAATGTTGGACACTTCCCTTGTTGCCTTATGTGTATTTGACTTTATTAAATGTTTGGGTACAATGTGTTTGAACAAAATATGTTTTCTTTTAAGTGATACAGCAATTTATCAGAGCTGTTTATTTATTTTATGGGGGAATGTAGTTAATCAGAGAACTGTCACCCAATCTTATTAAAAAAATATATATATATATTTATTATGAATGGAGAATCTTTTTGAATCCAGTATCCTTTCTGAATGGAATCGTCACCGGCAAGAATCGAATCGTGTGTCACAGCCCTGTTGTTTCTTTGCATGACGTATGAATTTATCACTGGTGATTGACGGGGATGCGAGTGGGGGAGGGACGGGGGGTGCGTCAGCAGAAGTGATATCAGCTGTTACTCATGGAGGAAGTGAGAGGGTGACAGAAGATGGCTGACTTTGCTGACTGCATTGATAGACCACATTTACATGTTGTCCCGATACTAATATTTCGATAATTTTCGGTACTTTTCGGTGCTTTTTTAAATAGAGGGGACCACAAATATGGCATTATTGGCTTTATTTTAACAAAACATCTTACGGTACATTAAACATATGTTTTTTATTGCAAGTTTGTCCTTAAATAAAATAGTGAACATACAAGACAACTTGTCTTTTAGTAGTAAGTAAGCAAACAAAGGCTCCTAATTTAGTTTTAAACCAGGAGGCTCAAATTCAATTTACCTGGGGGCCACTGGATGCAGAGTCTGGGTGAGGCTGGGCTGCAATAAAATATTTCTTAAGAAAACTCTTTTTAAACTTCTTTATTTTTATTTTCAACACAAAGTCAAATCAAAATATAAATGAACAAAATGAGAATTTGGGCCCTGCCACGAGGTGGCGACTTGTCCAGGGTGTACTCTGCCTTCTGCCCGATTGTAGCTGAGATAGGCACCAGCGCCCCCCGCGACCCTAAGGGGAATAAGTGGTAGAAAATAGATGGATGGATGAGAATTAAGTAAATAAATCAGTCATGAGTAATAACAATAATACCGTATTTTTCGGAGTATAAGTCGCTCTGGAGTATAAGTCGCACGGGCCGAAAATACATAATAAAGAAGGAAAAAAACATATACATCGCACTGGAGTATAAGTTGCATTTTTGGAGGAAATTTATTTGATAAAATCCAACACCAAGAACAGACATTTGAAAGGCAATTTTCAATAAGTAAAGAATAGTGAACAGTCTGAATAAGTGTACGTTATATGAGGCATAAATAACCAACTGAGAAGGTGCCTGGTATGTTAACATAACATATTATGGTAAGAGTCATTCAAATAACTATAACATATAGAACATGCTATACGTTTACCAAACGATCTGTCAGTCCTAATCGATAAATCCCATGAAATCTTATACGTCTAGTCTCTTACGTGAATGAGCTAAATAATATTTGATATTTTATGGTAATGTGTTAATAACTTCACACATAAGTCACTCCTGGGTATATTTCACACCCCCGGCCAAACTATGAAAAAAACTGCAACTTATAGTCAGAAAAATGCGGTAATTTGATTTCTCCAGTCAGCGACAATGTGTACACATACTTACTGTGATGTTATGAGCTAGAGAATATAAGAACTACACTACCCAGCATGCAACATGTCGGCAGCTAGAATGTGCTTATAAGCGCGCTATGGAGTTTACAGTCACGGTAGCACGATTGGCCCCGAACGGGCTAACATGACTAACCTGTTAAACGTCCGATTCGCCCAGCGTTTCGCAAGTGACGTCAGTGTTCGGCCCTCGAGAACCACATACCGCACCGTGATTGGTAGATTCCTTCAGTTTCGCACACAACGCTGCCAAGCTATATAAAACTTGCGGGCCGCACTAACATTAAACTTTCATATCAAAATAACGTCTTGCGGGCCGCATGTCTTAAATGCACTTTAATTTAGTGTTGTTTTGATATGTCATCTCAGTGACATCATGCACAAAAGTGCACTTTTTTTTTTTTAAAGGCCTACTGAAACCCACTACTACCGACCACGCAGTCTGATAGTTTATATATCAATGATGAAATCTTAACATTGCAACACATGCCAATACGGCCGGGTTAGTTTATTAAATTGCAATTTTAAATTTCGTGTTGAAATATCCTGCTGAAAACGTCTTGGTATGTTTACGCGTGTGCGCGACGTCACGGATTGTAGAGGACCTTTTGTTCCAGCATCATGGCCAGTTATTAATTGTCTGTTTTCATCGCAAAATTCCACAGTATACTGGACATCTGCATTGGTTAATCTTTTGCAATTTGTTCAATGAACAATGGAGACATCAAAGAAGAAAGCTGTAGGTGGGAAGCGGTGTATTGCGGCCGGCTTTAGCAACGGTGTTTCATTGTTTACATTCCCGAAAGATGACGGTCAAGCTTTAATGTGGAACAGAGATGTCAAGCGAACACGGTTGGATTGAACCACACACACAAAGTACAGTGTATTATGTGTATTAATAAAACATTTTTTACCATTCTGTATTCTGAAGGCGATCTATGTCGTGTGCTACTCCAGCATCAATATCAGCAGCGTCCTCCTGACCGTCACCGTCAAGTTCAAAGCGGTATGGCTCTATCCCTTGTTGCGGTTGGGCCTGGCTGAGTGGTCCTGACTCCCCCACGGCTGCCACGGCTCCTCTTACAGCATCTTCCCTATCTGAATTGCTCCCACTGCCCTCTTGTCTTTTTTTTTTTTTTTTCTATTCCTTCACTTTCACTTTCCTCATCCACGAATCTTTCATCCTCGCTCAAATTAATGGGGAAATCGTCGCTTTCTTGGTCCGAATAGCTTTCGCTGCTGGTGGCCATGATTGTAAACTATGTTCAGATGTGAGGAGTTCTACAACCCGTGACGTCTGCTACTTCCGGTACATGCAAGGCTTTTTTATTAGCGACCAAAAGTTGCAAACTTTATCATCGATGTTCTCTACTAAATCCTTTCAGCAAAAATATGGAAATATCGCAAAATAATCAAGTATGACACATAAAATGGACCTGCTATCCCCGTTTAAATAAGAAAATCGCATTTCAGTAGGCCTTTAAACTATTGTAGTGGCGTGAAACTTGTGATTTAGGGCTTTATAAATATCAATCAATCAATCAATCAATGTTTACTTATATAGCCCTAAATCACTAGTGTCTCAAAGGGCTGCACAAACCACTACGACATCCTCGGTAGGCCCACATAAGGGCAAGGAAAACTCACACCCAGTGGGACATCGGTGACAATAATGACCCAGTGGGACGTCGGTGACAATGATGACTATGAGAACATGATACTGTGAAAGATCAATCCATAATGGATCCAACACAGTCGCGAGAGTCCAGTCCAAAGCGGATCCAACACAGCAGTGAGAGTCCCGTTCACAGCGGAGCCAGCAGGAAACCATCCCAAGAGGAGGCTGATCAGCAGCGCAGAGATGTCCCCAGCCGATACACAGGCGAGCAGTACATGGCCACCGGATCGGACCGGACTCCCTCCACAAAGGAGAGTGGGACATAGAAGAAAAAGAAAAGAAACGGCAGATCAACTGGTCTGAAAAGGGAGTCTATTTAAAGGCTAGAGCATACAAATGAGTTTTAAGGTGAGACTTAAATGCTTCTACTGAGGTAGCATCTCGAACTGTTACCGGGAGGGCATTCCAGAGTACTGGAGCCCGAAATGAAAAAGCTCTACAGCCCGCAGACTTTTTTTGGGCTTTGGGGATCACTAATAAGCCGGAGTCCTTTGAACGCAGATTTTTTGCCGGGACATATGGTACAATACAATCGGCAAGATAGGATGGAGCTAGACCGTGTAGTATTTTATACGTAAATAGTAAAACCATAGTCACATCTTAAGTGCACAGGAAGCCAGTGCAGGTGAGCCAGTACAGGCGTAATGTGATCAAACTTTCTTGTTCTTGTCAAAAGTCTAGCAGCCGCATTTTGTACGAACTGTAATCTTTTAATGCTAGACATGGGGAGACCCGAAAATAATACGTTACAGTAATCGAGGCGAGACGTAACAAACGCATGGATAATGATCTCAGCGTCTTTAGTGGACAGAATGGAGCGAATTTTAGCGATATTGCGGAGATGAAAGAAGGCCGTTTTAGTAACGCTTTTAATGTGTGCCTCAAAGGAGAGAGTTGGGTCGAAGATAATACCCAGATTCTTTACCGTGTCGCCTTGTTTAATTGTTTGGTTGTCAAATGTTAGAGTTGTATTATTAAATAGAGTTCGGTGTCTAGCAGGACCGATAATCAGCATTTCCGTTTTTTTGGCGTTGAGTTGCAAAAAGTTAGCGGACATTCATTGTTTAATTTCATTAAGACACGCCTCCAGCTGACTACAATCCGGCGTGTTGGTCAGCTTTAGGGGCATGTAGAGTTGGGTGTCATCAGCATAACAGTGAAAACTAACACCGTATTTGCGTATGATGTCACCTAGCGGCAGCATGTAGATGCTGATAAAATATGGCAATAATCGCAAAATGATCAAGTATAAAACATAGAATGGACCTGCTATCCCCGTTTAAACAATAAAATCTCTTTTCAGTAGGCTTTTAATGCAGTATGAAGAAGAATGTTTTAATGTAAACACATCGAATCATCATACTGCTGTGATTATATGCATCAAATGTTCATTCAAGACTAAGGCAAAATATCCAGATATATATCGTGTATCGTGATATGGCCTAAAAATATGGAGATATTAAAAAAAAGGCCATATCCCCTAGGTCTTTTAAGAAGAGGATGAATAACCGCTTTTTTGAATGCTAGGGGAACAGTGCCCGAGGAAAGTGATAAGTTTATAATATTTAGCACTGATGGACCTAATAATACAAAGAGCTCCTTGATCAGTTTCCCAGGAAGAGGGTCAAGTAAACACGATGTTTGTTTTATTCCATTTACACGTTGTAACAATTCCTCTAATGTTATTTCCGCAAAACGAGAGAAACTATTTTGGAGGGCAGTATCCGCCGTATATACAATCGTGTCAGTGTTAATAGAACCCCGTTGTAGCTGGGACGCATTGTCTTTAATCTCCTTTCTAATGACTTCAATTTTCTTACTAAAGAATTGCATAAAGTCATCAGCTGAGTGGGTGGAGCTACTGGAAGGAGTCCCTTGTTGGGTTAGCGATGCTACCGTACTAAACAAAAATTTAGGATCGTTTTTATTACGGTGGATGAGATTTGAGTAATAATTAGCTTTAGCTAAGGTAAGCATGCGTTTATAAGTTATTAAACCATCACTAAATGCTTGATGGTGCACCTCAAGTTTAGTCGTGCGCCATTTGCGTTCCAGCTTTCTGCATGATAATTTCTGAGCTCTAGTTTCTTCTGTAAACCACGGGGTGCGCTTTTTTGGAGCCTTTTTTAACTTTAGCGGTGCTATGTTATCAATGGTTTCGCGCAGGGCGTCGTTAAAGTTGTTAGTGAGGTTATCAATAGAGCCCACATACTTTGGGAATGGTGCCATTACCGAGGGCAGTAGGTCAGCAAGAGTTGTCGTTGTGGCCGTATTAATGTTGCGGCTGCTATAGCAGTTATTATTATTATTAGTTTGACGAACATGCGTCTGAACCTCGAATTTTATAAGGTAATGATCGGACAATACTTTAGTATACGGGAGTATCGTAACTTTGGAAGCGGTGATACCCCTGACAAGCACTAGGTCTATCGTATTACCGTTGCGATGCGTGGGTTCATTTATTATTTGTGTGAGACCACAGCTATCAATTATAGTCTGGAGCGCTACGCACGGTGGGTCCGATGGGGTATTCATATGGATATTAAAGTCCCCCATTATGATTATATTATCGGCGTGTGTCACTAGATCAGCAACGAACTCTGGGAATTCATTGATAAAGTCCGAACAGGGCCCTGGGGGGCGGTAGATAACAGCCAGGTGTAGAGGCAGCGGTGTGACAGACCTCATAGTAAGCACCTCAAACGATTTATATTTATTATTTATGTTAGAACTAAGGTTAAAGTTTTCGTTGTATAAATAAACATTGATTGATTGATTGTACATTAGGCGCACCGGGTCATAAGGCTTACTGTCAATTTTTGACAAAATGAAAGGATTCTAAGTGCGCCTTATAGTGCGAAAAATCCGGCATGTTATTTCCTCGGTTGTGTAGAGTAGGGCAGCGTTGTGTTTGGCATAAAGGCCACATGGCAGCTGACATAAATATAGGAGGATTTTCACCAGCGCTGTCACAGCTGAGCTTTAAGCTCTTGCATGAAATTTCTGGCCGTGCGCTCGCGTGTCTTAAGAGGGGAGCGAAGCCTCGCTCGCTGCGTTGCTGAAACTCTGACAATCGCTGCTGGTCAAAATCCTCCCCTGGTGAGTCAGAGAGAGAGAGAGCGGCAAGCTGCTTTGCCGAGAGGACATGCAACATTCATGACAGCATGGGTGTCGCTGTAAGCCTTACATGTGCACGGACACGCATGGACGTCCCGTATCATCACTGCTGCATTTCATCAACGAGCGCACACACACTCCAAATGATCTCTCGTTTGTGGAGGCCTGAGCAGGCGGCCAAAGTGCTCGTCTAAAGCCCAAAAGGATTTAGCAATCAAGAGGAGCAGAGAGATTAATGAACGGTAGGTGGGAAGTCCTTCTCAGCCCCAAATATCAAAAACATGCTAAAACGTCACACCTTAAGCGCTCAAAAGTAAGGCTCAGGTATTCAAAATGTGGGGTAGGGGATATGGCCTTTTTTTTAATATCTCCATATTTTTAGGCCATATCACGATACACGATATATATCTGGATATTTTGCCTTAGTCTTGAATGAACATTTGATGCATATAATCACAGCAGTATGATGATTCGATGTGTTTACATTAAAACATTCTTCTTCATACTGCATTAAAAGCCTACTGAAAAGAGATTTTATTGTTTAAACGGGGATAGCAGGTCCATTCTATGTTTTATACTTGATCATTTTGCGATTATTGCCATATTTTCGCTGAAAAAATTTAGTAGAGAACATCGACGATAAAGTTTGCAACTTTTGGCCGCTAATAAAAAAGACTTGCAATTACCGGAAGTAGCAGACGATGTGCGCGTGACATCACGGATTGTAGGGCTTTTCACATCCTCACATTGTTTATGATGTGAGCCTCCAGCAGCAAGAGCTATTCGGACCGAGAAAATGACGATTTCCCCATTAATTTGGGCGAGGATGAAAGATTTGTGAATGAGGATATTGAGAGTGAAGGACAAGAAAAAAATAAATAAATAAAGACAGGGCAGTGGGAGCGATTCAGATGTTATTAGACACATTTACTTGGATAATTCTGGAATTTCCCTTATCTGTTTATCGTGTTACTAGTGTTTTAGTGAGATCATATAGTCATACCTGAAAGTCGGAGGGGTGTGGCCACCGGTGTGGTGACCACCAGTGTCTCTGAGGGAAGCCACGTTTCTCGACGAGGCGAAGCGAAGGCAGCCGGTCGGGCCGGGCTGAGCTTTTTTCCCCCTCCTCCTCGGTGGAAGCATCCCACGTTCGGGGGGGGCCGGTCGGCGGAGGCAAGAGAGTCCCGAAGCTGCTTCTTTTACAGGTGCACGAGGAACGACGCAAGCTATCCGCTCATGTTTACTGTAAGAGCAGACTTATTACCACAAATTTCTCACCGAAACCTGCCGGTTGACTTGTGGTAGAGAACCATGTTCGTTTGACCGCTCTGTTCCATAGTAAAGCTTCACCTTCGAGAATGTAAACAATGAAACACCGGCTGTGTTTGTGTTGCAATGAAAAGAGACGACTTATAGCTGGGAACGATGCTGGAACAAAATGTCCTCTACAATGCGTGACGTCATACCGCGACGTTTTAGCACGATACTTCCGCGCAAAATTTTAAATTGCAATTTAGTAAACTAAACCGGCCATATTGGCATGTGTTGCAATGTTAAAATTTCATCAGTCATATATAAACTATCAGACTGCGTGGTCGGTAGTAGTGGGTTTCAGTAGGCCTTAATATATGTTCATTTTACACTTTCATGCAGAGAAGGAAATCACAACTAAGTCAATTGACCAAAAGTGTATTCATTAAACAGTTATTAAACAGTGGCACAAACATTCGTGTCATTTCCAAAACAGAAAGTGCAAGATTGTCAGTCATTTTAGAACAAGCTATGAGGACACTTTTGTGCATGATGTCACTAAGATGACATAACAACACTAAATTAAAGTGCACTTTTTGTACAGAACCCCACTACAATAGTTTAAAACAAATAAAGTGCACTTTTGTGCATGATGTCACACAAAATATATCAATAAGTGCCAAATAAAAATGATTTGCATAATAGGAAATCAAAAAGTGTATGTCCTTCGTTCTGTGGTAGGTTCCTGTGGATGTTATCTCCTTCTGTTGTTGATTTTTTTTTTCATACAGTGTTGATCTGGAAATGGTTGATTCAGAATTTTGTGGGTGTGGCACCGAACGGAGATGTTGACATGCAAAGTTTCAAGCACTCTTTATTTTCTAGCGGGGTGACTTTTCAAATGATGCAACAAATTAGCAGTGGTGCTACTTTTTGTGGAAACGCTTCTGCCGCATAAATGTTCGACATAATCCCGCTTGAAGCCAAACCCCTGCCAGACGATGGACCCCGTGCGGTTTTCTTGGGAATTAATTCTTCCTTCATTTGTTACCCGATTCGCATCTTCTCTCTCTCGTATTATCACTCGCACCACAACATTAGTATCACAGCTAATGTTATCATGTCACGGGACCGTATGACGTTGCTCACGTGACAGTATGTGACGTATGTAAGAAGATGCACTTGTTTCTTGTCTCTCTTTCTCACAGAGACTTAAAATAGGGAGAAATGCATGTAGTGTAATGCCTGCAGCTAAAAACAAGTGTGTGAGAACGTATACTCCAAAATCACCATATAGTCATTTTCTATATCACACAGAGACAAACCTGCGATATATCGAGTATATCGATATTTCGCCCAGCCCTAATAAGACCCCTTTAAAGCGCCTTATAATCCGGGGCGCCTTTTGTGTGGCAAAGGACCTGAATAAACCCGCTCATCGGCCGTAAGCCTTATAATCCGGTGTGCCCTGTGGTCCAGAAAACAGGGTAAATAAGTATGTTCATCCTCATTGGCTGCTTTTTTTAAAGGATATTGGACTTTGCTCTGACATATTTTTTTTTTTCCTTTTGTCATGAAAAAGGGAGTTTTTTTGGGTTGGTGGACTAATTGTAAGCGTACCTTGTGGTTTTTATGTTTTAAGTAAAAAAAAAAAAAAATTAAATTTTTTTTTCAATTAAAAAATAATAAAAATTAATAAATTCTTCTGCGGCCCGGTTGGGGACCACTGCCTTAGAGGGCTGCCAAAAGACATCTGCTTCTGTGGTCCGTCCTTTGTAATACACGTTTCCACCACGTGTGCCAGTAGTGACAATATCAAATATACAGAATAAGTCATAGAGAAGTTCTTAGGCGCAAAAATTATGACTAAAGTTGTGAAGCTGTATTTTCATTTGCACTTCAATTTTATTGGCAGTTCATTTAAGAAACATGTAATTGTTATTTATTATTCACTTACTTAAAAGTTATTTATTACAGCACTGCGTTACTAAATGTAAATTCATTTTTCATTCGTGTTTTTGAGGTCCTTTTATAATATATTTGATTAGGGTTGTAATCAGCCTCACCCAAGTCTTGGTAATAATCTTTGTAATTAACACATGGTTTCATATTATCATATTGAATATGATTAAAATCAAGAGGAAGATTACTAATTCAGTGTTAATTTTTGAGTGGGGTCTAGCCCCCACTGTGGTGGATATTTGGTACCCGAGGTCAAAAAGGTTAAAAACCCCTGATATAGCGGATCTTTGCCAAGCACCGCTGGCAGTAGTTCCTTCAAAACAGCTCAGGTCGTATAGATATTTGATCGGATCAGTCCTTCAAAACAGCACAGCACCGGTGACATACAGCGATAGCTTAACTTAAGAGTAATTTGAGACTTTTTGTTATGCTTTAAGTTTCGAGCATATATTGACTTACGAGCATTCTCGCTCCCGGTTTAAAGGGGAACATTATCACAATTTCCAAAGGGTTAAAAACAATAAAAATCAGTTCCCAGTGACTTGTAATTTTTGAATTTTTTTTCTAAATTTTACCGGTCCCCGAATATCCCTAAAAAAAGCTTTAAAGTGCTTGATTTTCGCTATTTGCGATGCAACTATCCATTTCCCTGTGACGTCATACAGTGCTGCCAATGTAAACAAACAATGGCGGATACCACGGCAAGATATAGCGACATTAGCTCGGATTCAGACTCGGATTTCAGCGGCTTAAGCGATTCAACAGATTACGCATGTATTGAAACGGATGGTTGGAGTATGAAAGTATTGAAGAAGAAACTGAAGCTATTGAGCGAATAGCTATTGACGCTATTCATAGCCATAGCATGGCCGAATAGCTGCGTTAGCATCGCCCGTAAAATGTGCAGACCAAACGATCAGGACTTTCGCATCTTGTGACACTGGAGCAACTTAAATCCTTCGATTGGTAAGTGTTTTTTTTCGCATTAAATGTGTGTGGAAGGAAACATAATATAGTTGCAAATGCATCTGCAGGTTATCCATACATCTCTGTGCCATGTCTGCTTTTGCACCGCCGGTAAATAGCATATTAGCATCGATTAGCGTAGCATGTTAGCATCGATTAGCATAGCACGTTAGCATCGATTAGCTGGCAGTCAACATCAACAAAACTCACCTTTGTGAATTTGTTGACTTTATAGTTGCAAATGCATCTGCAGGTTATCCATACATCTCTGTGCCATGTCTGCTTTAGCACCGCCGGTAAATAGCATGTTAGCATCGTTTAGCGTAGCATGTTAGTATCGATTAGCTGGCAGTCACGCCGCAACCAAATATGTCTGATTAGCACATAAGTCAACATCAACAAAACTCACCTTTGTGAGTTCGTTGAATTTATCGTTGCAAATGCATCTGCAGGTTATCCATACAACTCTGTGCCATGTCTGTCATCGCTGGTAAAATGTGGAGACACTTTGGTACATTCAATGGGGGTCTGGGGGCAGACACTTTCGCATCTTCGGGCCAGTGGTGCAACTTGAATCCCTCCCTGTTAGTGTTGTTACACCCTCCGACAACACACTGCCGAGGGATGATGTCTCCAAGGTTCCAAAAAATAGTCGAAAATAACAGAGCTGAGACCCGGTGTTTGTAATGTGTTGAAAATGAAAATGGCGGATGTATTACCTCGGAGACGTCACGTTCTGACGTCATCGCAAAAAGAGCCATAAACAGAAAGGCGTTTCATTCGCCAAAATTCACCCATTTAGAGTTCGGAAATCGGCTAAAAAAATATATGGTCTTTTTTCTCAACCATCAAGGTATATATTGACGCTTACATAGGTCTGGTGATAATGTTCCCCTTTAAGTAATATTTGTAACGGGTTTGTGCCGTTTAAAACGATAAGGAGTAGAGATGTCTGATAATGGCTTTTTTGCCGATATTCAGATATATTCCAACTCTTAGTTACTGATTCCGATATCAACCGATATGATATATACAGTGGTGGAATTAACACATTATTGTGCCTAATTTTGTTGTGATTTCCCCTGGATGCATTAAACAATGTAACAAGGTTTTCCAAAATAAATCAACTCCAGTTATAGAAAAAAGTGCCAACATGGCACTGCCATATTTAATATTGAAGTCACAAAGTGAATTATTTTTTTTAACATGCCTCAAAACAGCAGCTTGTAATTTGGGACATGCTCTCTCTGAGATAATCCTGATACCCTATGGGAAATACTATACGTTGACTTTCACAAAGTGCATAATTTTTTTTAAACATGCCTCAAAACAACAGCTACAAAAACTATGAAGGCACACAGCTTCAGTCCAGAGTATACTAGAGTAATAAAGTACACAATAACATAGTCCTCCTTAAATAGACTGCCTGGCATACTGTATAACAGGAAATTATAAACTTGGCTCAATCTGCCCTGCTCTAACATATTTGTATGAGTAACACAAATGTGCTGCAAGCTAGTGGTGAGTGCTTTAAGTGGCCTCGCAGTCAGCCAGAACTTCCTAAATGCTGCGTTGAGACAGGACACCGCCGTTCCCTGCGAGCTGCAAAGTGTGCGCCATGCAGGGCAGACTAGCCACACCAAACTCCACCGTAGCTTTTGCCATACTGCGTGCGTTGTCCCTGACCACAACGTGGGCTTTCGCCTTGGAGTGTTTTTTGTTGTATTTTGTTTTTTTCTCGGTGGAGTCTTTAAGCGACAGCTGTGTGGTCTTACTTTTTTCGCAGTTTGCTTTTCATCCGTCTTCCGCTTTTATTCATTGCGTATCTTCTTATGATTCTTGAAGAGGTGGGAGATCAAATTGCTCGTATTAAAGGACGACGTTTTGGTTCTTTCTCGCATAACCAACTTTTTGCAGTCATTGCAAATTGCCAGTTATTTATCCGTCAGAAAAGTCTAAAATAATCCCAAACCATAAACATGGTGTCGTTAGTCAGTCACCGAGCTTGCTGGTTTGTTAGCCATGGCTACAGCACCGGCAACAACACACTCTTGTTTTTGTTGTTGTTATGCTGCGCTCACGGCGGTTTGATGAGGTCATCAAGCGTCGCCAGTAAACCTCTAATGCTGCGATCGTCAACTCCTCTGTTGTGTGTGTGGGAGAGGGGATAGGGGAAGGGCTGCTGACTGGGATATGTACAGCAGCATTTTAAATAGTCATTGTATTGACTTTTAATAATTTCCGATAATACATTTTAAAGCATTTATCGGACATCTCTAATACGGAGTTAATATATGGTTACATGGTATTGGTTCCTGCTTCATTTACACAAGAAGGAAACACAAGTTTTAATTGACGGATAGATCTTCTATTGAAACGACCATAGCTGTGTTGAAGGAACTACTACCACCGGTGCTAGGCAGAAATCGTCTATATTAGGGGTTCTTAACCTTGCGCGCTTACAGAGGACCCCTCAAAAAAATTAGTGCAAAGAAGATGAAGCACACAACCAAATTAGAGAAACAAACCCTAAAAAATGTCTTACCTGTTGGCATTTTATCTGGCAATTTAGCCCTGGATAGTGTCAGTCTGCATCACAAGACGATGCAGCCAGACACTGTGGTATGCTGCAACAGGCGCCCAAATGGCAAACATTTAACTATAAAAATATTGAGAAGCTGCAGATGCTGTTTGACATATTCCAGTTTGTTCTGTCTGGTTCTGACTCTGCAAACTGGATTTAGTACACAGACAAAGGGATCGCAGTGACTTGCCCGGTGATGCACTCATAGACACAATGTTGCCAGATGTTACGCAACAGCGCTATGAAACAAGTCTATTATGATGTGGTTATGGTTTTAATTTATTTGGAACATGCATACAGTTACAGTATGGTACATCATATTTTTTCCAGTTTCTCATTACACCTGAAAAGGAATAGGAAGAAGTAGAGCTTATTCAACACTACACTAAAATAAACAAATTCAAAAAGGGTTTGACAAAAACAGACTGTCGTTGAATCTCAGTAAAACTAAAATAAATAAATGATAAATGGGTTGTACTTGTATAGCGCTTTTCTACCTTCAAGGTACTCAAAGCGCTTTGACACTACTTCCACATTTACCCATTCACACACACATTCACACACTGATGGAGGGAGCTGCCATGCAAGGCGCCAACCAGCACCCATCAGGAGCAAGGGTGAAGTGTCTTGCTCAGGACACAACGGACGTGACGAGGTTGGTACTAGGTGGGAATTGAACCAGGGACGCTCGGGTTGTGCACGGCCACTCTCCCCACTGCGCCACGCCGTCCCTAAATAATGCTGTTTGGTAACAGTAGAAGAGAAGGTCAAACACAAATACAAATAGACGGAATAGAAATTGAAAGAGTAAATGAAACCACATTTCTAGGTATAATTCTTGATGATAAATTGAACTGGAAATCTCATGTCAAAAATATACAACATAAAGTAGCAAGAACCACGTCAATAACGTATTTTCCGGAGTATAAGTCGCACCGGCCGAAAATGCATAATAAAGAAGGAAAAAAAAACATATATATGTCGCACTGGAGTATAAGTCGCATTTTTGGGGGAAATTTATAAGGCTGCAGCTAACGATTATTTGTCTATCGATTAATCTGTAAATTATTTATTATTCTGCAATAGTATAAGCATTTCAGAAGTAAAAGTATTGCTTATTTACTAAAATGTGCAAAAAATAAAGATAAACATACAATACAAAAAAGTGCAAAACAAAATATTCTGTAACAACAGTGTAAACATTTCAACAAAAGTAAAAGTATTGCTTATTTTGCTTTAAAATGTGCAAAAATAAAGATAAACATCCAGCACAAAAAAGTGCCAATCTAAATATTCTGGAGCACTGTAAACATTAAGTATTGCTTTTCAAATGTGCAAAATAAACATCCAGTCCAACACAGTACACAATAACCTATTCTACTCATTCCAGTGAGTGACTAACAGTTGTAATGAAGAAAGGTTAGCATGTCTACATGCTCTGGGGTGAGGCTGGTTCTTTTCTTGTTTACAATATTCCCAGCAGCTGAAAATAGGCGCTCAGAAGGGGTCGATGTGGCTGGAACTGAGAGGTAAGACAGAGCCAGCATTGCCAGATTTGGAAACCTTGCCTGATGTTCTTTCCACCATTTTAATGGGTTTTCATCCTTGGAAATAGTGTATTCTCCAAAATAAGACACTAACTCGTTTCTTACCATTTCAGCATCATTACTGTCATTGTTGTCTTCCTCATTGTTGCTGAGTTCATTTGAATCTGAGCCAAGAAGTGTGTCTAGTGACTACACACATTATCTTGTTAAATTGGTTTAATAACACAACAATGATAGTATGATTAAAGTGAAAGTTAATTGTTCGTTTGTACATTGTATATGTAAATGTTAATGTTGTAAAAGGTATTTGCACAACTAATTAACGTTAGCATTAAAGAGGAGCGCGTCTTTGTAAACACTGAACATGCACGCCAAACGCGCCTCTCAGAGCGAAACGGTGCTTTAGTTTATGAATTTACAACGTAGATACAAATGACATATTCATGTTTTTGTGTAATGATGACAACGTATACTCACGCGGACGATTGACTAGTTGATGGTGATGGCAAGAACGCTGTCGGGTGTTTTTTTTTCAAATGTTCTTTCATAGCCGTTGTGCTGCTATGATAGGCCATTTCCGCTCGACACAGTGTGCATACAACATTATTAGGCCGTTTATTGAATTACTCACACACTTTTGACGACTTTGGCATGCTTTTTTCCCCCTCGCTTGCATCGTCTGCTTTGCGCTGCGCCATAACGGTGGTGTGACGTAAATATGCGACGCGTCGACGCACAAAAACAGCGTCAACGTTTTTACGTCATTGATGACGTCGACTACGTCGACGCATCGTTTCAGCCTTAGAAATTAGTTGATCAAATTCAACACCAAAAATAGACATTTGAAAGGCAATTTAAAATTAATAAAGAATAACAGGCTGAATAAATGTACTTAGACTTAGACAAACTTTAATGATCCACAAGGGAAATTGTTCAACACAGTAGCTTAGTTACAATGATGGAAAGTGTAAGGACGGAAAGGACAATGCAGGTATAAATAGACTAGGTATAGCAATGTAAAATATAACATATCTGCGAATATATACAATATATACTTAATGTGTACAGAATATTATATATACAGATATAATATGTCTATAACATATATACAATATACACCAAATGCTATGTACACTATCACAGTATATTTGGCAGCCCCAGCATAAAAAAGAGAGTAAGTCCAGCAGAAAATAGAATATAGACATTAAAAAAACAAAGAGAAGTAGCTGACATAGAAGGTGTCAGGTAATGGGCGGATATTATCTGTTGCTGTATGGGGAGCGATTATACAGCTGGATGGAGTGTGGAATGAAGGAGTTCTTGAATCGCACAGTGCGGGAAGGAAGCTGAAGGAGCCTGTTGGAGTATGAACTCCGCTGTCCCTCAATTGTCAGGTGGAGTGGGTGAGAAGGATTGTCCATGATGGCCAACAGTTTGCCCAGTGTCCTCTTGTCCCTCACTGACACAAACGCCTCCAACTGCGAGCCAATAGTTTGGCCGGCTTTCCGGATCAGTTTATCAATCCGGTTTGAGTCCCTTTTGCTGGTGCTGCTCCCCCAACAAACCACAGCGAAGTGAAGGGCACTGGCCACAACAGACTGATAGAAGATCTCCAACAGCTTGCTGCACACATTAAAGGACTTAAGCTTCCTCAGGAAAAAGACTCTGCTCATTCCCTTCTTGTAAACAGCATTGCAGTTGTCCTTCCAGTCCAGTCTGCTGTTCAAATGAACTCCCAGGTACTTATATTGCCCCACCACTGCCACCTCCCGGCCCTGGATCTTGATGGGCTCCACTGGGGTCATACACTTCCTGAAGTCGATGACCAGCTCCTTGGTCTTGTCCACGTTAAGGACCAGATGGTTTCACCTGAGACCACTCCACAAAGTCAGCAATCATTGTCCTATACTCCAATTCCTGTCCCTCTCTGACACACCCGACCACAGCAGAGTCGTCAGAATATTTCTGCAGGTGGCAGAACCTGGAACTGTACTGGAAGTCTGAGGTGTACAGGGTGAACAGGAAAGGAGACAGGACAGTTCCCTGTAGAGCACCTACACCACTGACCACAGTATCTGACAGGGAGCTCCCCAGTCGCACAAACTGGGGCCTGTCAGACAAGTAATCAGTGATCAAGGAGACAATGGATGAACTGACACCCATCCTGAGCAACTTGTCACTCATCAGAATTGGCTGAATGGTGTTAAAGGCACTGGAGAAATCAAAGAACATGATCCTCACAGTGCCCTTCCCACCATCCAGGTGAGAGTGAGCACGATGCAGCAGGTAGATAACAGCATCATCCACTCCTACATGGGGCTGATATGCAAACTGTAGAAAATCCAGGGAAGGAGCCACCAGGGGTCTCAGCTGTTCCAGTAGAAGTCTTTCGAGGACCTTCATGACCTGGGACGTCAGGGCAACAGGTCTGAAGTCGTTCAAGCCCGATGGGATGGGCTTCTTGGGCACTGGCACTATGCAGGATGTTTTCCATAGCACTGGTATTCGTTCTAGCTTCAGACTCAGGTTGAAGAAGTTGTTATATAGAATAGAAAGTACTTTATTGATCCCTGGGGGAAATTCAGCACCACAGTTCGCTGGCAATAGACAATAATAATAATAAATAATATATAACATATATTATATAGTTAATATATGAATAATATAAATATATTCTACATTTAATGACGCATAAATAACCAACTGAGAAGGTGCCTGGTATGTTAACGTAACATATTATGGTAAGAGTCATTCAAATAACTATAACATATAGAACATGATATACGTTTACCAAACAATCTGTCACTCCTAATCGATAAATCCCATGAAATCTTATACATCTAGTCTGTTACGTGAATGAGCCAAATAATATTATTTGATATTTTACGGTAATGTGTTAATAATTTCACACATAAGTCGCTACTGAGTATATGTCACACCCCCGGCCAAACTATGAAAAAACCTGTGACTTATAGTCCGAAAAATACGGTAAATTAATAACGTTCTCATGAATAAATAGTAAGTCGTGAATCCAATGAGATGAGTATGATTATGAAAGGGGTGTGTGTTTGCATGCGTGCAAACGGGAACAAAGGTGTTAATAGTGACCTGCTTTTTTTGTATGTGAAGCCCAGGTGGCTCTAATTACACCGGCGTGCTTGGAGAAGGAACTGCCCTTCAGGTCAAAGGAGAGGGAGGGCAGTGACATCATTTAAAACAGGAGTGTCCAAAGTTTTTCCACTGACGACCGCACACTGAAAAATTAAAGCTTGCGGGGGCCAAGTTGATATTTTTTCATTTTCAAAACCAATACAATATACACTTTTTTTTTTTTTAATTGTTGTGGGTCCCTCAAGTTAGGTCTTAGAGACCCCGAAGGGTTTCAGTCTTAAACAAGGTTCAAAATAAGTCATATATTTTTTTCAGAAAACCCTTGAATCGCTAATTCTACTTGTTTTTTTTTTTTCACTTTTTACGGTCTTTTTGGCGCAGCCCTATTTTTTGAGACAAAATATACAATGTTTTTCCTAAAAGATTTTCAAAGTGAAATATTCAATGTGAAGTTATTGGATCCCTAAATAGGTCCAAAATTAATTAGTATTTTTTTTATTTTTTTTATTTTTTTTTATTTTTAGCAAAGGCAGTTATTAAATTCCTGGACTGTCCGGCATCCTCCCCCACCATCGCAGCCAACTCACCACCAGGTGGTGATCGGTAGAAAGCTCCGCCCCTCTCTTTACCCGAGTGTCCAAAACATGAGGCCGCAAATCCGATGACACAACTACAAAGTCGATCATGGAACTGCGGCCTAGGGTGTCCTGGTGCCAAGTGCACATATGGACACCCTTATGTTTGAACATGGTGTTTGTTATGGACAAACTGTGACGAGCACAGAAGTCCAATAACAAAACACCACTCGGGTTCAGATCCAGGCGACCATTCTTCCCAATCACGCCTCTCCAGGTTTCACTGTCGTTACCAACATGAGCGTTGAAGTCTCCCAGTAGGACAAGGTTTCATATTTTTTTAGTAGGTTTATAATTATAATAGACCGGGGTGGTGGTGCCTCTCTTTAAGAAGGGGGACCGGAGGGTGTGTTCCAACTATGGTGGGATCACACTCTACAGCCTTCCCGGTAAGGTTTATTCAGGTGTACTGGAGAGGAGGCTACGCCGGATAGTCGAACCTCGGATTCAGGAGGAACAGTGTGGTTTTCGTCCTGGTCGTGGAACTGTGGACCAGCTCTATACTCTCGGCAGGGTTCTTGAGGGTGCATGGGAGTTTGCCCAACCAGTCTACATGTGCTCTGTGGACTTGGAGAAGGCATTCGACCGTGTCCCTCGGGAAGTCCTGTGGGGAGTGCTCAGAGAGTATGGGGTATCGGACTGTCTTATTATGGCAGTCCGATCCCTGTACGATCAGTGTCAGAGCTTGGTCCGCATTGCTGGCAGTAAGTCGGACACGTTTCCAGTGAGGGTTGGACTCCGCCAAGGTTGCTCTTTGTCACCGATTCTTTTATGGACAGAATTTCTAGGCGCAGTCAAGGCATTGAGGGGTTCCGGTTTGGTGGCTGCGGGATTAGGTCTCTGCTTTTTGCAGACAATGTGGTCCTGTTGGCTTCATATGGCCGGGATCTTCAGCTCTCACTGGATCGGTTCGCAGCCGAGTGTGAAGCGGCCGGAATGAGAATCAGCACCTCCAAATCCGAGTCCATGGTTCTCTCCCGGAAAAGGGTGGAGTGCCATCTCCGGGTTGGGGAGGAGACCCTGCCCCAAGTGGAGGAGTTCAAGTACCTAGGAGTCTTGTTCACGAGTGGGGGAAGAGTGGATCGTGAGATCGACAGGCGGATCGGTGCGGCGTCTTCAGTAATGCGGACGTTGTACCGATCTGTTGTGGTGAAGAAGGAGCTGAGCCGGAAGGCAAAGCTCTCAATTTACCGGTCGATCTACGTTCCCATCCTCACCTATGGTCATGAGCTTTGGGTCATGACCGAAAGGATAAGATCACGGGTACAAGCGGCCGAAATGAGTTTCCTCCGCCGTGTGGCGGGGCTCTCCCTTAGAGATAGGGTGAGAAGCTCTGCCATCCGGGAGGAACTCAAAGTAAAGCCGCTGCTCCTCCACATCGAGAGGAGCCAGATGAGGTGGTTCGGGCATCTGGTCAGGATGCCACCCGAACGCCTCCCTAGGGAGGTGTTTAGGGCACGTCCAACCGGTAGGAGGCCACGGGGAAGACCCAGGACACGTTGGGAAGACTATGTCTCCCGACTGGCCTGGGAACGCCTCGGGATCCCCCGGGAAGAGCTAGACGAAGTGGCTGGGGAGAGGGAAGTCTGGGCTTCCCTGCTTAGGCTGCTGCCCCCGCGACCCGACCTCGGATAAGCGGAAGAAGATGGATGGATGGTGTTATTAGAGTCAACAATGCAACTTTTTCTCTTTGCATTTCACCAATTTTTTTTAGTATTTTTAGAATGATGTGCTGCGGGCCGGTAAAACATCAGCTGCGGACTGCAAATGGCCCCCGGGCCACACTTTGGACACCCCTGATTTAAAGGATCTTTGACTGTCTTTGCAGGAAGTTGTTTAGAGGATCTTTGACTAAATAGGTCCCGAAAAACAGCAGAGCACTCCTGTCATAATGAGAATCTCCTAACTAGTGTATTGCAGTACCGTGGGTCCCTAAAAACAGCAGCGTGCTCCTCTCATATACCGCCGTAGAGGATCTTTAAGGAGAATAGCTGGGCGCTTGGTTATGACGCTGTTGGAACAGATTTATGGCTTGAACTCATCAGGCCAATGCTTTACAGGTGACACTGACATAACACTAAACATGAGCTCATTACCCAGTGGCACCTCCACCTCTGGAGAGACCTCATTTCACCTCATTCTTTCTTGGGAATCGGTGAAAGAGAATTGTGTCTATTTATAAAACCCAAAGCCAGTGAAGTTGGCACGTTGTGTAAATAGTAAATAAAAACAGAATACAGTGATTTGCAAATGCTTTTCAACTTATATTCAATTGAATAGACTGCAAAGACAAGATATTTAATGTTCCAACTGAGAAACTTTGTTATTGTTTTGCAAGTAATAATTAACTTAGAATTTCACGGCCGCAACATCTGCCAAAGTAGTTGGGAAAGGGCATGTTCACCACTGTTACATCCATCACCTTTTCTTTTAACAACACTCAATAAACATTTGGGAACTGAGGAAACTAATGGTTGAAGCTTTGAAAGTGGAATTCTTTCCCATTCTTGCTTGATGTACATCTTAAGTTGTTCAACAGTCCGGAGTCTCTGTTTTTGTATTTTAGGCTTCATTATGCGCCACACATTTTCAGTGGTTGATGGGTCTGGACTACAGGCAGGCCAGTCTAGTACCCGCACTCTTTTACTATGAAGCCCCGCTGTTGCATCAGTCCATCTTAGATGAAGCCGGCAGCGTTTCTGGGTGTTGTTGATAAATGGCTTTCGCTTTGCAGAGTAGAGTTTTAACTTGCACTTACAGATGAGCGACAGACTGTAGTTACTGACAGTGGTTTTCTGAAGTGTTCCTGAGCACATGTGGTGATATCTTTTACACGCTGATGTCCCCTTTTTGATGCAGTACTGCTTAAGGGTTCAAAGGTCCGTAATATCATCGCTTACGTGCAGTGATTTCTCCAGATCTCTGAACTTTTTGATGATATTACGGACTGTAAATGGTGAAATCCCTATATTCCTTGCAATAGCTTGTTGAGAAAACTTGCTCATGAATTTGTTGACAAAGTGGGGACCCTCGCCCCATCCTTTTTTGTGAATGACTGAGCATTTCATGGAAGCTGCTTTTATACCCATTCATGTCACCCACCTGCTCCCAATTAGCCTGTTCACCTGTGGGACATTCCAAATAAGTGTTGGATGAGCATTCCTCAACTTTCTCAGTCTTTTTTGCCACTTGTGTCAGCTTTTTTTTAACATGTTGCTGGCATCAAATTCTAAATGAGCTAATATTTGCAAAAAATAACAAAATGTACCAGTTGGAGCGTTAAGTATCTCGTCTTTGCCGTCTGTTCAATTGAATATAGGTTGAAAAGGATTTGCAAATCATTGTATTCTGTCTTTATTTACCATTTACACACTGTGCCAACCTCACTGGTTTTGGGTTTTGTAGATTTCTTGCTGCACAAAATGAGCTCCTCGAATATTATCAGCATCATACCAAACTTTAGCTTTTTTTCTCGGGATTATTAGAGAGTTAGGCATTCGGCTTGAAGGATTTGAGGAAAGTCATGGCGAATGTTGATAGCCAACATGATTTTGCACTGGTTTGTCATTGAGGCTGACAAAACAGCGCCCCTACTGGTTGCATCAAGTAGTGCGCAAAGGTGTTGTACACAAAGTAGGTTAGTGTAATGCCGGGGGTGAGCTGCGTGTTTATTTTTAACCCCGGGGAGTAATGACTAATACACAAAGCTTGTGTGCATCTATGAATTGAAGTGTGTTTGGACATCTTTTTTTTTTTTTTTTTTTTTTTTTTCCCATTCGTCACCCAACGGGGCGGATGCAAAATGGAGTTTGCTCAGTGAGTCAGCTTGAGAGGAGGAGGTGGCGCTGGTGGGTACGACATTATAGATAATGAACCGCTCCTCTGCTGAGGATTAAACAAAAAAGACAAATAAACAAGCTTTTGACCCACACTTATGCCTCGGGGAGGGGAGGACATGCTTAAAAATGAAAATAACTGTTTTTTGATGATGACAATGCAGTGTGATGATGCATGACTAAGTTGGCGGTACAGGAAATTGTCCATATTTGGACTGGGACTTTCTGATATTTTGATGCAAAGGCCAATGATTCATTGTTTACAGCCCAATTTGTCAATATTGCTGATGAGGAATAATGCAATCACATTAAAACTAGTCAAATACAACTGTAGACCACTATAATTAATCAATCAATGTTTACTCATATAGCCATGAATCACAAGTGTCTGAAAGGGCTGCACAAGCCACAACGACATCCTCGGCTCAAATCCCACATAAGGGCAAGGAAAAACTCACAGCCCAGTGGGATGACAATGTGAATGCCTATGAGAAACCTTGGAGAAGATCCCCTCCCTCCTAGGCGAGACCGGATGCAATGGATGTCAAGTGGGTCAGTCCATAGTGGATCTAACACAATAGCGACAGTGCAGTCCATAGTGGATCTAATATAATAGTGTGAGTCCAGTCCATAGTGGATCGAACATAATAGTGTGAGTCCAGTCCATAGTGGATCTGACATAATAGTGTGAGTCCAGTCCATAGTGGATTTAACATAATAGTGTGAGAGTCCAGTCCATAGTGGATTTAACATAGTAGTGTGAGAGTCCAGTCCATAGTGGATCTAACATAATATTGTGACAATCCAGTCCATAGTGGATCTAACATAATAGTGACAGTCCAATCCATAGTGGATCTAACATAATATTGTGAGAGTCCAGTCCATATTGGATCTAACATAATAGTGTTGGTTTAGTCCATTGTGGATCTAACATAATAGTGTGAGAGTCCAGTCCATGGTGGATCTAACATGATAGTGTGAGTCCAGTCCATAGTGGATCTAACATAATATTGTGAAAGTCCAGTCCATAATGGATCCAACATAATAGTGCGAGTCCAGTCCATAGTGAATCTAGCATAATATTGTGGGAGTCCAGTCCATAGTGGATCTAACATAATAGTGAGAGTTCAGTCCATAGTGGATCAAACGTAATAGTGAGAGTCCAGTCCATAGTGGATCTAACATAATAGTGAGAGTCCAGTCCATAGTGGATCTAACATAATAATGAGAGTTCAGTCCATAGTGGATCTAACACAATAGTGACAGTCCAGTCCATAGTGGATCTAACATAATATTGTTAGTGTCCAGTTCATAGTGGATCTAACATAATATTGTGAAAGTCCAGTCCATAGTGGATCTAACATAATATTTTGAGTGTCCAGTCCATAGTGGATCTAACATAATATTGTGAGTCCAGTCCATAGTGGATCCAACATATTGTGAGTCCAGTCCATAGTGGATCCAACATAATATTGTGAGACCAGTCCATAGTGGATCTAACATAATATTGTGAGTCCAGTCCATAGTGGATCTAACATAATATTGTGAGTCCAGTCCATAGTGGATCTAACATAATATTGTGAGTCCAGTCCATAGTGGATCTAACATAATATTGTGAGTCCAGTCCATAGTGGATCTAACATAATATTTTGAGTGTCCAGTCCATAGTGGATCTAACATATTGTGAGTCCAGTCCATAGTGGATTTAACATAATATGGTGAGTCCAGTCCATAGTAGATCTAACATAATATTGTGAGTCTACTCCATAATGGATCTAACATAATATTGTGAAAGTCCAACAATATCAACAAAACACATTTTTAAAGCTTTTGACACTATTGGAAAGTTGTTATTATTATCGTCCATTAGACGATAATCGTGTTGAGTCATTTTAGGTTGATATTAAATCTATACGGCTATACAATCAGTATATTGGCTACTCTTAAGTTATTTTAGTACTAACGTGAGGCTTGGACTCACTTATGTCAGATAGTGCTTGTTGTTGTTTGTTTTTTTACTTCACTGTGATTCCATTAGGGTGAGTGGACAAAGAATGCTGTAGTAGGAATCATCGGGTGGTTTTAGATCTAATACAGAGTCACGTTCTTTAAAAAAAAAAAAGAAATTTCCAGCTGTTTGTTGTTTACCCGACCTCGGAATGTCTGCCGTCGCTCTCTGGAGGACTGTTTCTCTCCACTTCCTGTTCTGTTTATGCGTCCAACCTGTTGATCCGCTCATGCAGCCCCGTCGGACCCCCTGATGCTCCCCCTTTTCACTCACCCGCCGCCTCTGATGTGCAAAATTATTCATAAATAATCGAAAGCTTGCAGTTCTGTGTGTGTGGGTGCGTGCGTGCGTGTGTGTGTTCTGACTATGCTTACTTAATGGGGACATCGCTCTGTTTACACAGTCACTTTTAGGGGACCTCTGACGGTATGGGGACAAAAAAACAGGTCAGCTCAAGGGAAACCTTTTTAAATGATATTCAGATCCATTCTGAAGATGCCAAAGTGATTTTTTAGCTTGATCATGTCATAATTAATTTGATTTTTTTTTTTGAATGGTCCTCAGTAGTCACGTACAAAATTGAGTGAATTATGCAAACTGGTTTAAATTTGGTTCCCATAAACCATATTAACTTTTTTTCTCCAAGGTCCCCAGTAAGTTTGATCAGCACATGACTTCATCAATCCAGAGATTTCAAGATGTGTATAAGCTAACTGGGAAGTGGACATTTTACCTCGTTTTTTTTATGCCTCCACAATCTGTAGAAAGGGTTGTCCCCACAAGTCATGATAACGTGTGTGTGTGTGTGTGTGTGTGTGTGTGTGTGTGTGTGTGTGTAATCAGATAAAAAGAAGCTGACTTAGTATTGGTACATTTTCTATGTCAGGGGTGACACAAGTTTGTGAGAGCAGCATCATCACGCACGCACGCACGCACACAGTTAGTGACCCATACGAAATGAAACGCCAGCTGAAGAGAGGGCGGTTGCCAGAGCGAATGAATGGCTTTAATAGAGAAAAGTCCAGGCGTGGCTCCAGAGGGACGCACAGCGCGACCCTTCTGGATTCACGGCATGGCTTTAAAACGCTTTGACCGAGCGAGATGGGCTTTGCGTGACCTCCGCCTGTATGCGCTTGTTTTCCTCACCATATCAGTCCTGTGCTGAATGAACACTGCATGGACTCCTCGTGGTGATGTGTTTATTTTTTAATTTTTTTTTATACAACCTTATTTACAAAATTTGCCAGACCGCGCTGACAAGTATTTTTATTTGTTAACATTTTTTTTTACCTCCAATTTTTTCAGATTTGGAAACAAAAAGTAAGAAGTCGAGATGTTGCCGATATCCGATATTCCGATATTGTCCAACTTTTAATTACCGATTCCAAGGTTGAGTTGGGGGGGTGTATGTAGTAGCGTCCCGGAACAGTTAGTGCTGCAAGGGGTTCTGGGTATTTGTTCTGTTATGTTTATGTTGAGTTACGGTGCGGATGTTCTCCAGAAATGTGTTTGAAAATAAAGTAAATTACACACGGCACTTAAAAATCTGTCAATGTTTTAGTACGACTTTGAAGCTGCACCACTTGATGGATTGTTGGCCTATTACGGCTACCGTAGTCAGAGATACAAATATTACTTTTAGAGATGTCCGATAATGGCTTTTTTGCCGATATCCGATATTCCGATATTGTCCAACTCTTTTTTACCGATTCCGATATCAACCGATACCGATATATACGATCTTGGAATGAACACATTATTATGCCTAATTTTGTTGTGATGCCACACTGGATGCATTAAACAATGTAACAAGGTTTTACAAAATAAATCCACTCCAGTAATGGAAAAAAATGCCAACATGGCGCTGCCATATTTATTATTGAAGTCACAAAGTGCATTTTTTTTTTTTACATGCCTCAAAACAGCAGCTTGGAATTTGGGACATGCTCTCCCTGAGAGTACTTGAGGAGGTTGAGGTGGGCGGGGTTGAGGGGCTGAGTTCTAGGGTAGGGGGTAGCGGGAGGTGTATATTGTAGCGTCCCCGAAGAGTTAGTGCTAAAAGGGGTTCTGGGTATTTGTTCTGTTGTGTTATGGTGCGGATTTTCTCCCAAAATGTGTTTGTCATTCTTGTTTGGTGTGGATTCACAGTGTGGCGCATATTTGTAACAGTGTTAGTTTTTTAAAGGGCCACTCTCAGTGTGACCTGTATGGCTGTTGACCAAGTATGATTGCATTCATTTGTGTATGTGAAAAGCCGTAGATATTATGCAGTTTTTGTTCCGCATAGCTTCAATGCCTTTTCTTAGGGGCACTTACTCACTTTGTTTATATTTTGTTTAAGCATTGGATACTTTTTTACCTTCACACTGCCTCCCGCAGTTTCCGACATCTACAAAGCAATTAGCTACCTGCTGCCACCTACTGATATGGAAGAGTATTACACAGTTACTCTGCCGAGTTTTAGACAGTACCGACACTCAACAACAGCACATCATTTACAGATTATAATTACTGGTTTGCAAAACATATTTTTAACCCAAATAGGTGAAATTAGATAATCTCCTACGGCGTGCCGCGGCCCAGTGGTTGAAAAATACTAATGTAGACCACAAGGAAGTGTTTTCCATTTAGAACAAAATTATAATAATATGACCCATTTATAATCCAGTGCGCCTTTTGCATGAAAAAAACCTGACTTGACTCGCTCATCTGCGGTGCGCCCTATGGTCCGGAAAATACAGTAATTGTCCAAAAGCCAGTGAGCATTTGGGTAATGATTATAAAACATTAAAGGTATTTGTTACATTTGTGCTAACATGTCTTCCGCAGCAAAAGGGTCAATTACAGAACTAACTTGAACAGAAAGCACTTTAGCACTGATTCGAAAAAAAATAGGACATTTCTTCAATAATGTGAAGCTAAAACAAACTAATCCAGCCTGATATAAAGTCAACAATAGACCTGATTATCCAGCAAGGGTGGCATAGTGTGGACTTTTTAAGCACTGACTCACTTTTTACACACACACACACACACACACACACACACACACACACACACACACACACACACACACACACACACACACCTCTAAAGCAGGATTGGGAGACTTTGGGGCAGCTCTCATCTTTGGAGCTTAGAGATACAATTGATACACGCACGCACACACACATCGTTGTGTTTTCAACACTTTGAGACGCTTTTCAGTGACTTTTTGTCTTAAAGACTTAAAAGCTACTAAGTACAAGCAACACTGATGTAATGATTTATATTTATGTGTCTGTTGCACACACACACGCACACACAATGCACAAACACACGTTAAGGGATTAGCTTTACGGCTAACGTAAATGTAGGCGTCAGAGGAAAAAAAAAAAGACTAATTACCTAAAGGCCTACCGAAACCCACTACTACCGACCACGCAGTCTGATAGTTTATATTTCAATGATGAAATCTTAACATTGCAACACATGCCACTACGGCCGGTTTAGTTTACTAAATTGCAATTTAAAATTTTGCGAGGAGTTTCTTGTTGAAAATGTCGCGGTATGATGACGTGTGCGCGGGGCATCACGCATTGTAGAGCACATTTTGTTCCAGCACCGTTCACAGCTATAAGTCGTGTCTTTTCATCGCATAATTCAACAGTATTCTGGACATCTGTGTTGCTGAATCTTTTGCAATTTGTTCAATTAATAATCGAGACGTCAAAGAAGAAAGATGTAGGTGGGAAGCGGTGTATTGCGGCCCGCTTTAGCAACACAAACACAGCCGGTGTTTCATTGTGTACATTCCTGAAAGATGACGGTGAAGCTTTACTATGGAACAGAGCGGTCCCTACCACATGTCAACCGGCAGGTTTCGGTGAGAAAATGGTGGTAATAAGTCGGCTCTTACCGTAGACATGAGCAGAGAGCTTGCATCGTTCCTCCTGCACCTGCCACAGAGGCAGCTGCGACTCTCTCACCTCCTCCCACCGGCTGCCCCCGACCGTCAGATGCTTCCACCGTGTAGAAGGGGAAATAAATAAAAAAATCTCAGCCCGGCCCAACGGCCGCTTTCGCCTCGTCCAGAAACGTGGCTTCCCTCCGAGACACTGGCGGTCACCACACCCGTGGCCACACCCCTCCGACTTTCAGGTTGTAGAGGTACAACCATATAATCTCACTAAAACACTAGTAACACAATAAGCAGATAAGGGATTTTCCAGAATTATCCTAGTAAATGTGTCTAGTCCCTGCCGTTGTGTCCTTGGGCAAGACACTTTACCCACCTGCTCCCAGTGCCAACCACACTGGTTTAAATGTAACTTAGACATTGGGTTTCACTATGTAAAGCGCTTTGAGTCACTTGAGAAAAGCGCTATATAAATATAATTCACTTCACAATTCACTTCTAATAACATCTGAATCGCTCTGCCGTCTAGTTTTTTTTTTTCCCCCAGTCCTTCACTCTCACTTTCACATGCTGCCGCTGGGTGACATCATACGCAAATACGGTGTTAGTTTTCACTGCTATGCTGATGACACCCAACTCTACATGCCCCTAAAGCTGACCAACACGCCGGATTGTAGTCAGCTGGAGGCGTGTCTTAATGAAATTAAACAATGGATGTCCGCTAACTTTTTGCAACTCAACGCCAAAAAAATGGAAATGCTGATTATCGGTCCTGCTAGACCCCGACCTCTATTTAATAATACAACTTTAACATTTGACAACCAAACAATTAAACAAGGCGACTCTGTAAAGAATCTGGGTGTTATCTTCGACCCAACTCTCTCCTTTGAGTCACACATTAAAAGCGTTACTAAAACGGCCTTCTTTCATCTCCGTAATATCGCTAAAATTAATGCGCCAATTATTATATAATCTAAAATATCACAATTTAAAAAATTATTGGGTGAAAATATTGCATATTTTGTGATTTTTCCATAAAAAAGCGTTTTTTTTTTGTGACAACTTAAATCTTTAAAATCATTATATTGACAGATAGACCTAATGTTGATCTAGAGATTTAAAACTTGAATAATAATAAAAAGAATAATACTGAATAATGACGCATATTTAATATTTTTTTGACCAAAACCCTTTTGGGTTCCTGAGATCAAGCCTGAGTGGAGGCCGGAATGTATATATTTTTTTACATATATTGTAAATAAAAAATATCAAAATGGCCCCCGCTTGCTTTGATTTTTCAGTGTGCGGTCCTCAGTGGATAAAGTTTGGACACCCCTGCTCTAACCAGATGTGAAGTTGATACAGACTCCAGGGATTTAAGCGTTAAATATAAAATGTATGTATGCCCTGGCACACAATTATCATCATTTCATGACCCAAGCAAAACACTTTTTACACTTTAACACTGAAATAAATACGCCTACAACTTATTCAATAAAAACATAGAAAAGACAACCAGCAGGGGTAAAGTTTGGATCCATGAAGGAACGAAGAAAGTGAATGAATGTTTATAACTGAATACATTTACATATGCATACTAATTATTTTCTTTTTTTATTATTTTTTTCAATGAATTAAGTAACGTTTATAACAACCTTTTTCCAAAACACAACATAGAATGTGAGATATAACAGGACAATGCATACGTTTATCATTTGTTTTCAAAACGCTTACACAAAATTGGGACCCCGAAAATTTACTGTGGGACCCCATTTTTATGACACGATGGGGTACCAGGGACCCCATTTGAAAAATCGTAGCACCAACACTGCTGTCAACAGAGGTGAAAAATATGCTTTATTTAAATAACTATATTATTTATAAAGCAAGTTGGAGTATCATTGGCAAATGTCCACCTAGTCCCGGCCTATGTGTCCTCTTTTTGGGATTTCACAATATGGTCAGCCTAAATTAGGATACGAACAAATTTGGACGATGGCACCTCTGTTTACCATCGATGTTGTTGTAGAGCTGCGTGAGAAATTCCCAAGTCAAGAAACTGACAACACAGGCAACACAGTATTTGTGTGCAGAAATTAAAGAGTGGAAAAGTTCTTGTTTGTGAAATTTCAATGTCCTATTCAGTTTTTGGGATGGGTCCAACTGGGCAATTATTTTACTCGGGGGTGCCAGATTTAGATAAAAAAGTGTGTCTGGGGGCCAGTATATCTGTTTTTAGGAACACTAATGCAAAACCTCACAATAATGATTGAAAGCTAAAAACGTTATGACAAACCGCTTTTAAAAACCGAATGTAATTAGAATTTTTTTTTACTGAATGAGACACTCAGAATGTACATGAAAATAAAGAATGTGGGATTTACAATATTAACTATGAATGATAAAACACTGAATATTGACAACATATTTTACAATCAACCGAAACACAACCAAAATGCAACAAACAGTGAAAAAACCCCACCTACAATCTGAGATATCTCATAGTGACCATAGTAAGTAATTAGATGACCATAGTACAAATTCCGTTTCCATATGAGTTGGGAAATTGTGTTAGATGTAAATAAAAACGGAATACAATGATTTGCAAATCCTTTTCAACCCATATTCAGTTGAATGCACTACAAATAAAATATATTTGATGTTCAAACTCATAAACTTTATATTTTTTTGCAATTAATAATTAACTTAGAATTTCATGGCTGCAACACGTCCCAAAGTAGTTGGGAAAGGGCATGTTCACCACTGTTACATCACCTATTCTTTAAACAACACTCAATAAATATTTGGGGACTGAGGAAACTAATTGTTGAAGCTTTGAAAGTGGAATTCTTTCCCATTCTTGTTTTATGTAGAGCTTGAGTCGTTCAACAGTCTCCGCTGTCGTATTTTATGCTTTGTAATGCGCCACACATTTTCGATGGGGGACAGGTCTGGACTGAGGGCGGCCAGGAAAGTACCCGCACTCTTTTTTTTTTTTTTTTTTTTTACGAAGCCACGCTGTTGTAACACGTGCTGAATGTGGCTTGGCATTGTCTTGCTGAAATAAGCAGGGGCGTCCATGAAAAAGACGGTGCTTAGATGGCAGCATATGTTATTCCAAAACCTGTATGTACCTTTCAGCATTAATGGTGCCTTCACAGATGCGTAAGTTACCCATGCCTTGGGCATTAATGCACCCCCATACCATCACAGATGCTGGTTTTTCAACTTTGCGTCGATAACAGTCTGGATGGTTCGCTTCCCCTTTGGTCTGGATGACACAATGTCGAATATTTCCAAAAACAATTTGAAATGTGGACTTTTCAGACCGCAGAACACTTTTTCACTTTGCATCAGTCAATCATAGATGATCTCGGGCCCAGAGAAGCCAGCGGCGTTTCTGGATGTTGTTGATAAATGGCTTTCGCTTTGCATAGTAGAGCTTTAACTTGCACTTAGAGATGTAGCAACAAACTGTATTTAGTGGCAGTGGTTTTCTGAAGTGTTCCTGAGCCCATGTGGTGATATCCTTTAGAGGTTGATGTCGGTTTTTGATACAGTGCCGTCTGAGGGATTGAAGGTCACGGTCATTCAATGTTGGTTTCCGGCAATGCCGCTTACGTGGAGAAATTTCTACAGATTCTCTGAACCTTTTGATGATATTATGGACCGTAGAGGTTGAAATCCCAACATTTCTTGCAATTGCTCTTTTAGAAACGTTGTCCTTAAACTGTTTGACTATTTGCTCACGCAGTTGTGGAAAAAATGGTGTACCTCGCCCCATCCTTTCTTGTGAAAGACTGAGTATTTTTTGGGAAGCTGTTTTTATAGCCAATCATGGAACCCACCTGTTCCCAATTAGCCTGCACACTTGCGGGATGTTCCAAATAAGTGTTTGATTAGCGTTCCTCAACTTTATCGGTATTTATTGCCACCTTTCCCAACTTCTTTGTCACGTGTTGCTGGCATCAAATTATAAAGTTAATGATTATTTGCAAAAAAAAAAAAATGTTTATCAGTTTGACCATCAAATATGTTGTCTTTGTAGCATATTCAACTGAATATGGGTTGAAAAGGATTTGCAAATAATTATATTCCGTTTCTATTTACATCTAACACAATTTCCCAACTCATATTGACACGGGGTTTGTAATTAAATGACCATAGTAACTAGTATATGATGCAGATGCCAAGCATTGAAAGACTTAATATAGCTGAAGACTTATGGTCATTAGAAAACATGGCTGCACATCATAATGGCAGCTACACTTTCCATCTTAAAGATCTAAAACAATTATTTAGGACTTGTCCGGCGGGCCAGATTGAAAAGCTCAACATGTGGCCCCCGGGCCTTAATTTGCCCAGGTCTGCTGTAGTTGCTGTTTTGTCCCACAAATAGACGTGATGCATCGCCGGCGTGGTTTTATTCAAATGACAAGGAGTGGAGTGGATTTTGGACTACAGCACGGTGGACCTTCCACCGACTCCCAGTTGACTGTTTTGGGGGATTTTGTTTCCTAAAGAAGCTTAGCAGTAATCTGTGCAAAGTGAGGCCTAGCTCGGTTCCCATAGGATGTCAGGTTTATGTCACTGGTAGGATGTTGTATTGGAAAGTTATTCATGGCTGAAATACTTGACGTGATGACATCGTCCATGCCCATGCCTGACCTTTGACCCCTGGGTGGTGTGGCAGGAACACTATCAGCCCGGGTTCAAGTCACAGTTGACCTCGTTTTTCCTTATCACACTGGTAGCAGCTGCTCCAAAAGATAATCCTCCAACGTTAAATCTCACTCGTCCAGCCTGGTTCATGTGGTTAGTGGCTAATTAGCGTAGTTGTATCTGGCAACGCGGCGTTACTCTACATCCGTTTACATTTTGAAACCTTTTTTTTTTTTTTTTTTTGCTATTCCCATACTACCTCCATGCCCGGTCACCGCGGCCAACTGGGGAGTGAAGGGGAGAGGAAGTGGAATGTTGCGGCAACTTTCCCAGGAGCTCCCACGAGCGTCAGTTTGCGTTATAAATCATTCAGGGACACTCAGTGGGGGCACAATCCATTTTTATCCCTCCCGTCTTTTCTGACGCTTCTTTCATTATTGAACGCGGGCGTCCTCGGAGCACGCGGGCTCCAACGTAATAGCGCCGAGTAGAGTTCCGTCCTCAATCAATCATCCATCCATCTATCTTTAAGTGTTTGTAATAACGATAGGACAGTTCAGTGTTCGTGTTTAGTTCAAGTGTCAGAAATAATTGTAAGACAGTCCAGTGTCAGTGCCTAGTTCAAATGTTTGTAATAACGATAGAACAGTCCAGTGTTCATGTTTAGTTCAGGTGTCAGTAATAATAGTAGGAGAGTCCAGTGTCAGTGCCTAGTTCAAATGTAATAACGATGGGACAGTCCAGAGTTTGTGTACTTGCTTATCCGAGGTCGGGTCGCGCGGGCAGCAGCCTAAGCAGGGAAGCCCAGACTTCCCTCTCCCCAGCCACTTCGTCAAGCTCTTCCCAGGGGATCCCGAGGCGGTCCCAGGCCAGCCGGGAGACATAGTCTTCCCAACGTGTCCTGGGTCTTCCCCGTGGCCTCCTACCGGTTGGAAGTGCCCTAAACACCTCCCTCGGGAGGCATTCGGGTGGCATCCTGACCAGATGCCCGAACCACCTCATCTGGCTCCTCTCGATGTGGAGGAGCAGGGGCTTTACTTTGAGCTCCTCCCGGATGACAGAGCTTCTCACCCTATCTCTAAGGGAGAGCCCCGCCACCCGGCGGACGAAAATCATTTTGGCCGCTTGTTCCTGTGATCTTGTCCTTTCTGTCTTAACCCAAAGCTCATGACCATAGGTGAGGATGGGAACGTAGACCGACCGGTAAATTGAGAGCTTTGTGTTCCGGCTCAGCTCCTTCTTCCCCACAACTGATCGATACAGCGTCCGCATTACTGAAGACGCCGCACCGATCCGCCTGTCAATCTCACGATCCACTCTTCCCTCACTCGTGAGCAAGACTCCGAGGTACTTAAACTCCTCCACTTGGGGCAGAGTCTCTTCCCCAACCCCGCGATGTCACTCCACCCTTTTCAGAGCGAGAACCATGGACTCTGACTTGGAGTTGCTGATTCTTATCCCAGTCGCTTCACACTCTGCTGCAAACCGATCCAATGAGAGCTGAAGATTCCGTCCAGATATAGCCATAAGGAACACATCATCTTCAAAAAGCAGAGACCTAATCCCGCGGCCACCAAACCGGAACCCCTCAATGCCTTGACTGCGCCTAAAAATTTTGTCAAGAAAAGTTCTGAACAGAATCGGTGACAAAGGGACTAGGAGAAGGCATTCGACCGTGTCCCCCTGGAAGACCTGTGGGGAGTGCTCAGAGATTATGGGGAATCGGACTGTCTGATTGTGGCGGTTCGCTCCCTGTATGATCAGTGTCAGACCTTGGTCCGCAATGCCGGCAGTAAGTCGGACACGTTTCCAGTGAGGGTTGGACTCCGCCAAGGCTGCCCTTTGTCACCGATTCATCAATCAATCAATGTTTATTCATATAGCCCCAAATCACAGGTGTACAATGTCTGCTCTCACTAAGATGCCAATTGCGACCCATTTAGATGAAGAATTAATCGTAAGGAGATCGCAAAAAAGCCGCTGCCTTACCAGGGCTCAGAAAATCTGCAAAGACTCCTCCCACCCCAACCAAGGACTGTTTTCACTGCTGGACTCTAGAAAGAGGTTCCGCAGCTTCCATAGCAGAACCTTCAGGTACTGTAACAGCTTCTTCCTTCTGGCCGTATTACTCTTGAACGCGTCATAGTAATAATAATCTATAATAATTCCTCCAAAAATCTGCACAGTAATCTATTTATTTATATCTGCATCTTATTGCTTTTTTATCCTGCACTACCATGAGCTAATGCAACACAATTTTGTTCTTATCTGTACTGTTAAGTTCAAATTTGAATGCCAAATAAGCGATGGACGGGACCGACTTTTGCTGGTGTTTCCTGCCTGTACCTATTCAACATATCTTTACCTGCACATTACCCACCTTCCTTGCATATTACCTACCTTTCCTGCATCCTGGGGTCACACTGGTGCTTCTTTCTTCCACCCATACACGCTTGTGTTTCCTGCCATCACCCAGACAACATATCTTTACCTGCACATTACCTACCTTCTCTTTATCCTGGTGTCAAACTGGTGCCTCCTTCTTTCACTCAGTCAACATATCTTTACCCACACAGTACCTATCTTCTCTGCATTGTGTGGTCACGCTGGTGCTTCCTGCTTTTAAGCGGCCATCTTGAGACGGCAGCGGTGCAGCAGCATCAGCGCGGCGGTTCTTTGAAGGCTCGTAAAATTTAAAACCGGAGCAGTTGGAAAAACTCTTTCGTCAACTTTTAATCAGAAGGGTTCCATCTCTTTCCTGTGCGAGTTTGAAGCCGACACAACTATCGCGCTTAGAGGAGATAATGTTTGAAAAACGGTGACGGGTTTTTACAAAACTTTTATTTTGATGGGGTAATTGCCAACTTCTTGTTGATTTTTGCTGAAGGATGTCAATTAATGAAATGTAGGTTTAAGTGAGACCCACATAGAGGTGTTTGTTTCATGTCTCTACGACATTCCTACCGGAAGATACAATCAGTTTTGTCTGTGTTTTCTTCCTAGGGGGCTAGAGCGCAATTTTGAGTTTTGGGGTTTAGTTTTTTTATTAGATCGCAATTTTTGTCAGTCCTGATGTGTGTGTCCAGTTTGGTGAGTTTTGAAGCATTTTAAGTGGGTCAAATTACAGCTCAAAGAGGCAAAAATAAAAAAAATTTTTAGGAAACTTTTGTTTCGAAGGGTTTTTTTCCCAACTTCCTGTTGATTTTTGCTGAAGGAGGTCAGTGTCAGGCATGTGATTTTTCCGTCAAAAGTCGAAAATCCATCTTTTTTAATCTCGGGGGGGGGGGGGGGGATTACATTCCATTTTTCCGTTTTTTTTCCGACCCTAAATCAAGATTCGTTTACTTGCCGATTCGTCTTTTGTTATGAGACGTAGCTTATATTACGCCGTAGTTGATTGGTCGATTTGCTCCTTGTGACCAATCAGGATATCTGTTATGAGTGATGACGTTAATAACGCCATTTTCCAAATGTAAACGATGTCTGTTCTCGAGAGAAAGGACGCTTCACAAGTAAAAGAAATTGATAAACATGTCAAAAATAAGTTTCGATGGGACTGGATGGAAAGGGAAATAACTGATACTGTTGGGAAGAAGGAAGTTACGACTTTGTTCAGCAAACTTTTCACCAGCTGGTACTTTTGGATGTCAACCGAAAGCGAGCAAACCTTACGGACTTCATCCTTTGTTTACATCGACAACTGCCGTAGACATCGAGAGGAAAGATCCACCCAAACAACCCAACAACTTCAGTTGCAGACAGGGTAGTTAATGAGATAAGCTAAAAAATATTTGCTTGCGAAATACGCATGTTTGTTTTGAATATTAACCAATTATTGCTTTGCGAAATATAAATGGGTTTTTCAAAAAATAAAAAGCCATGTGAAAATATATTATGAAATTACAGAAATTCAAAGAGTCGCATTGATTCCAGTTAACAATTTATTTGAAATAATTTTGCATATAATACTATTTTGTAATATTAAGTTCTTATGTAGTCTCTTGAAACAATATTGTCAGTGGTGTAACAATCTTCATGGTAAATATTTTTACACTTGTTTCATGCAATATGTCAGTGTCCTCACATTATTATTATTTCCTATTTTCAAATATGAGTAAACAATACTATACATGTTGGCAGTGAAATCCAAAAAAGAAGCTACAAAAGCAGAGACCAAAAGGAAAATGCAGGCTGCTCTGAAATTTGCAAGGAAAGCTCATGTTAGGGCTCTCCGAGCAAGTAAATGTGTGAAGTGAACTGAAGTAATGTGGTAATACTGTAAATAAACTGTAGATAATAACACTGATCAATGTGACACCTGTGGATGTGAAATGAACACAAGATGTAAATATTAGTGACTAAATACTGTTGGGACTGAACCATATACAGTGATTCATTAGGATAATTGGGGTATGTATGTTCTATTAATGATGTTTTCATGTCTTAAACACTAAAATATGTTCTTCAAATGGTGCTGTCTTTGTTCATTTTAGCATGTTAATTAAATTGGTGAAAAACCAGGAGCTTCAGGGGGCGTTGCCCCCCTTGTCCCCCCACCAGGGCTGGGGGCCTTCGTCCCCCAGACCCCCGGAAATTTTTTCAGTCTTTTTCATTGTGGTCAAATCACATGCCTGCAGTGTATGAAATCTAGGTCTAAGTCAGACCTACATAGAGGTTTTTGTTTCATGTTTCTACGACATTCCTAACGGACTTTACAAGCAATTTTGTCAGTTTTTTTCCCAGGGGGTGCTAGAGCGCAATTTTGAGTTTTGGGTTTTGTTTTTTTGATTAGATCGCAATTTTCGCCAGTCCTGATGTATGTGTTAAATTTGGTGAGTTTTGAAGCATTTTAATGGGATCAAATTACAGCTCAATGAGGCGGTGGTATAATAATAATAATAAAACCTTAGAAATAAAATAGGGTTCTCTGTCCCAAAGGGACATTCGGTCCCTAATAAAAAGGAAGTCTATGTCTAAGTCTAAGTCTAATCAAAGGTTAAAAAAAAAAAAAAAAGTGGCAGAAAACAAGTAATTTTTTCATGTTTTTTTTTTCGTTTGATGGCAACTTTTTTTTTTTTTTCCAAGATGGCGCTGCTGTAGTAGCTGCTGCAGGCAGGAGCTCTGTGCTCTTGTGTCATCCTTTTGTGTTTCCCTCTTGTTTTTATGTCTTATTATATTTTTTTGCCTTTTGGTCCGGGACCCTTTGGGACTGTGTGACAAGGGATGGCACTTTCGTGACCTCTGTGGTGCTTTTTTTGTGGACTTCTGGATCTGCCTCCCGGGAGCCTTTTGGCTATGGAGAACAGCTGCTGGGTGTCTGCTACACCAGAGTATGTTTGGATGTACTGGAGGAGATGCGGATGAAGGGACAGGGCTGCGGAGCTAGCACTGAGCGCTGGGACGGAGAGGCTTCGCGGTGTCTTGACTGGGTGAGCAGGTGTCGGACACCTCAGTCACCTTGGACGTATCCTCGCTCATTCATTCGGACTGGACACTGGCCGAGAGTGGAGTCGGCTGTCTTGGTTGCTTTGTTGGGTCTGCTTCTGTCTCTGACCATGCTCCCTCCTCCCCAGCAGACGATGGCGTGGAACACCGCAGAGGCCACCACAGTGGATATGTTTATTTTACTTTTTATTCATAGCTGTATGTAGAAGTGTCTGGTTGTATCTGCTGCTTTAATGTCTTTGATGTTTGATGTTTCCCTCTTACACACATGGAAGAGGGATGTGTACCATGGTTATGAGTTGTTTTTAAATTTTTTTTATTTATTTGTTTTTTTCCCTTGGCCTCAGTCTGCACCTCTCCAGGGCCCAGGCAAAGACCGATTTTTTAAATTTTATTTTAATCTTCTATTTTTTTCCTCCCCCCTCCCCCCCCCTCCCCCCCTTTGTTTACCTTTATCTCATCTTTTTTGTAAGGGGCGCTGGAAGCCGGCAGACCCGTCAGCGATCCTGTTCTGTCTCCCTGTAATGTTTGTCTAAACTTGAATGGGATTGTGCTGAAAATTTTAATTTTCCTGACGGAATAAATAAAGTACTATCTAATCTACTATCTAATCTAACAACCTTCTACTTTTCAAGTTGGAGGCATAACTTTAATTCTGAAATTAACTTTCAGCAGCTCTGAGGTGATGCAGCACCTCACGAGCTAAATATGTCAATATAGCAGCATTAGCTAGTTAGCTCTCTGTGATGACAGCATGGCTAATAATACTTGGTCTGCGTTATTGCTTATAATAACAATATCGTTAATACCCGGTTAATATGCCGGTCACCAGATGTAAATGGAGTATTGTTGAAGTTTTTTGGGATATTTTTTCAGATAATTTGATAGGTGGAATAGTGTACTCCCATGATCATGAATTGATTAACGTGGACCCCCGCCTTAAACAAAAACTTATTCGGGTGTTTCCATTTAGTGGTCAATTGTACGAAATGTGTACTGTACTGTGCAATCTACTAATACAAGTTTCAATCAACCAATCAAAGCTGCATTGTGAGCCACCTCGTACTTGCCATATTTTACGACTTAGAATGCATTAAAAATGTGTGTTCTTGTTTTTGTGAAAAATTGGCTAAATTCGCCCCAAAAAGTGCAGTTCCCCTTCAACTGCAGAGATTCTAGGGGTCTATCTAAGTAAGGCTTCCATCAAAAAAAGAGAGCCATTTAAAAAATACAGAAATCCCTCCATCCATTTTGTACCGCTTGTCCCTTTCGGGGTTACGGGGAGTGCTGGAGCCTATCTCAGCTGCATTCTGGCGGAAGGCGGGTAGAAATCCCCGAAATAAATAACATTTCTAGTTTTTATATTTTATCTTGACTTTTATCTATTGAAATTAGTCTTTTCAATTTTGTGGCAACAAATTGTCATGTGACATCAAAATTAGTTTGTATTTATTACAAATTTTTTGTCCCTTTTTGTCCCTGGCAGGATCAAGATGTCTGCAGTGAGAACAACCAGCAGGAAACCACTTTGCCGTTTTTAACTAAGGACCATCGAGTGTGAGTTCATCCTCAGTCGCTACATTCCACACAGGTAACACCCACAATGTACACACAGTGGAACC